>NW_024544911.1:0-45342 GCF_018167655.1 Microtus oregoni | reverse complement strand
CCCAGCACCCCGAGCACTGAGGACCCAGCACACTGTGTACTGAGCACTGAGCACCCTGAGTACTAAGCACCCAGCACCCTGAGTACTGAGCACCCAGCACCCCGAGTACTGAGCACTGAGCACCCTGACTGAGTACTGAGCACCCAGCACCCCGAGCACTGAGCACCCAGCACCCTGAGTACTTAGCACCCAGCACCCTGAGCACTGAGCACCGACCACCCTGAGCACTGAGCACCCAGCACCCTGAGGACTGAGCACCCAGCACCCCGAGCACTGAGCACCCAGCACCCTGAGCACTGAGCACCCTGAGTACTGAGCACTGAGCACCCTGAGTACTGAGCACTGAGCACCCTGAGTACTGAGCACCCAGCACCCAGAGCACTGAGCACCGAGCACCCTGAGCACTGAGCACCCAGCAACCTGAGCACTGAGCACCCAGCACCCCGAGCAGTGAGCACCCAGCACCTTGAGCACTGAGCACCCTGAGTACTGAGCACTGAGCTCCCTGAGTAATGAGCACTGAGCACCCTGAGTACTGAGCACCCAGCACCCTGAGTACTGAGCACCCAGCACCCTGAGTACTGAGCACCCAGCACCCTGAGCACTGAGCACCGAGCACCCCGAGCACTGAGCACCCAGCACCCTGAGTACTGAGCACCCAGCACCCTGAGCAATGAGCACCCTGAGTACTGAGCACCCAGCACCCTGAGCAATGAGCACCCTGAGTACTGAGCACCCAGCACTCTGAGTACTAAGCACCGAGCAACCTCAGTACTGAGCACACAGTACCCTGAGCACTGAACACACAGCACCCTGAGTACTGAGCACCCTGAGCACTGAGGACCCAGCACACTGAGTACTGTGCATCCAGCACCCCGAGCACTGAGCACCCAGCACCCTGAGTACTGAGCATCCAGCACCCCGAGCACTGAGCACCCAGCACCCTGAGTACTGAGTACTGAGCACCCAGCACCCAGAGCACTGAGCACCCAGCACCCTGTGTACTGAGCACTGAGTACCCAGCACAACGAGCACTGAGCACCCAGCACCCTGAGCACTGAGCACCCTGAGTACTGAGCACCCAGCACCCTGAGCACTGAGCACCCAGCACCCCGAGCACTGAGCACCCAGCACCCAGAGCACTGAGCACTGAGCACCCTGAGTACTGAGCACTGAGCACCCTGAGCACTGAGCACAGAGCACCCTGAGTACTGAACACTGAGCACCCTGAGCACTGAGCACCCTGCTCCCTGAGTACTGAGCACCCAGCACCCTGAGCACTGAGGACCGAGCACACTGAGTACTAAGCACCCAGCACCCTGAGTACTGAGCACCCAGCACCCTGAGCACTGAGCACCCAGCACGCTGAGTACTGAGCACTGAGCACCCTAAGTACTGAGCACCCAGCACCCTGAGTTCTGAGCACCCAGCACCCTGAGCACTTAGCACCCAGCAAAACGAGTACTGAGCACCCAGCACCCTGAGTACTGAGCACCCAGCACCCCGAGCACTGAGCACCCAGCACGCTGAGTACTGAGCAATGAGCACCCTGAGTACTGAGCACCGAGCACCCTGAGCACTGAGCACCCAGCACGCTGAGTACTGAGCACTGAGCACCCTAAGTACTGAGCACCGAGCACCCTGAGCACTGAGCACCCAGCACGCTGAGTACTGAGCACTGAGCACCCTGAGTACTGACCACCGAGCACCCTGAGCACTGAGCACCCAGCACGCTGAGTACTGAGCACTGAGCACCCTGAGTACTGAGCACCGAGCACCCTGAGCACTGAGCACCCAGCACGCTGAGTACTGAGCACTGAGCACCCTGAGTACTGAGCACCCAGCACCCCGAGCACTGAGCACCCAGCACCCTGAGTACTGAGAACCGAGCACCCTGAGTACTGAGCACCCAGCACCCTGAGTACTGAGCACCCAGCGTACTGAGCACTGAGCACCCAGCACCCTGAGTACTGAGCACCCAGCACCCTGAGCACTGAGCACCCAGCACCCTGAGTACTGAGCACTGAGCACCCCGAGTACTCAGCACCGAGCACCCCAAGCACTGAGCACCCAGCACCCCGAGCACCGAGCACCCTGTGTACTGAGCACCCAGCATCCTGAGCACTGAGCACCCAGCACCCTGAGCACTGAGCACCCAGCACCCTGAGCACTGAGCACACAGCACCCTGAGTACTGAGCACCGAGCACCCCGAGCACTGAGCACCCAGCACCCTGAGCACCGAGCACCCTGAGTACTGAGCACTGAGCACCCTGAGTACTGAGCACTGAGCACCCTGAGTACTGAGCACCCAGCACCCTGAGCAATGAGAACCCTGAGTACTGAGCACCCAGCACCCTGAGTACTGAACACCCAGCACCCTGAGCACTGAACACACAGCACCCCGAGCACTGAGCACCCAGCACCCCGAGCACTGAGCACCCAGCAACCCGAGCACTGAGAACCCAGCACCATGTGTACTGAGCACCCAGCACCCTGAGTACTGAGCACCCAGCACCCCGAGCACTGAGTACCCAGCACCCTGAGCACTGAGCACCCAGCACCCTGAGCACTGTGCACCCATCACCCTGAGGACTGAGCACTGAGCACCCAGCACCATGAGCACTGAGCACCCAGCGCCCTGAGCACTGAGCCCCCAGCACCCTGAGCACTGAGCACCCAGCACCCCGAGCACTGAGCACCCAGCACCCTGAGTACTGAGCACTGAGCACCCAGCACCCCGAGCACTGAGCACCCAGCACCCTGAGCACTGAGCACCCAGCACCCGAGTACTGAGCACCCAGCACCCTGAGTACTGAGCACCCAGCACCCTGAGTACTGAGCGCCCAGCACCCTGAGCACTGAGCACCCAGCACCCCGAGCACTGAGTACCCAGCACCCTGAGTACTGAGCACTGAGCACCCAGCACCCCGAGCACTGAGCACCCAGCACCCTGAGCACTGAGCACCCAGCACCCCGAGCACTGAGCACCCAGCACCCTGAGTACTGAGCACTGAGCACCCAGCACCCCGAGCACTGAGCACCCAGCACCCTGAGCACTGAGCACCCAGCACCCGAGTACTGAGCACCCAGCACCCTGAGTACTGAGCACCCAGCACCCTGAGTACTGAGCACCCAGCACCCTGAGCACTGAGCACCCAGCACCCCGAGCACTGAGCACCCAGCACCCTGAGTACTGAGCACCCAGCACCCTGAGCACTGAGCACCCAGCACCCTGAGCACTGAGCACCCAGCACACTGAGCACTGAGCACCCAGCACCCTGAGTAGTGAGCACCCAACGTACTGAGCACCGAGCACCCCGAGCACTGAGCACCCAGCACCCTGAGTACTGAGCACCGATCACCCCGAGAACTGAGCACCCAGCACTCTGAGTACTGAGCTCCGAGCACCCCGAGCACTGAGCACCCAGCAACCGGAGTACTGAGCACCCAGCACCCTGAGTACTAAGCACCGAGCACCCTGAGTACTGAGCACCCAGTACCCTGAGCACTGAACACACAGCAGCCTGAGTACTGAGCACCCCGAGCACTGAGCACCCAGCACCCTGAGCACTGAGTACCCAGCACCCTGAGTACTGAGCACCCAGCACCCTGAGTACTGAACACCCAGCACCCTGAGCACTGAGCACTGAGCACCCTGAGCACTGAGTACTGAGCACTGAGCACCCTGAGCACTGAGCACGCAGCACCCCGAGTACTGAGCACCCAGCACCACGAGCATTGAGCACCCAGCGCCCCGAGCACTGAGCACCCAGCACCCCGAGCACTGAGCACTGAGCACCCTGAGCACTGAGCACACAGCACCCCGAGTACTGAGCATTGAGCACCCTGAGCACTGAGCACCCAGCACCGCGAGTACTGAGCACTGAGCACCCCGAGCACTGAGTACCCAGCACCGTGAGCACTGAGCACCCAGCACCCTGAGCACTGAGCACCCAGCACCATGAGCACTGAGCACCCAGCACACTGAGTACTGAGCACTGAGCACCCAGCACCCCGAGCACTGAGCACCCAGCACCCTGAGTACTGAGCACCCAGTACCCTGAGCACTGAACACACAGCACCCTGAGTACTGAGCACCCTCAGCACTGAGCACCCAGCACCCTGAGCTCTGAGCACCCAGCACCCTGAGTACTGAGCACTGAGCTCCCTGAGTACTGAGCACTGAGCACCCTGAGTACTGAGCACCCAGCACCCTGAGTACTGAGCACCCAGCACCCTGAGCAATGAGCACCCTGAGTACTGAGCACCCAGCACCCTGAGCACTGAGCACCGAGCACCCCGAGCACTGAGCACCCAGCACACTGAGTACTGAGCACCCAGCACCCTGAGCAATGAGCACCCTGAGTACTGAGCACGCAGCACCCTGAGCAATGAGCACCCTGAGTACTGAGCACCCAGCACCCTGAGTACTAAGCACCGAGCACCCTCAGTACTGAGCACCCAGTACCCTGAGCACTGAACACAAAGCACCCTGAGTACTGAGCACCCCGAGCACTGAGCACCCAGCACCCTGAGCACTGAGGACCCAGCACCCTGAGTACTGTGCATCCAGCACCCTGAGCACTGAGCACCCAGCACCCTGAGTACTGAGCATCCAGCACCCCGAGCACTGAGCACCCAGCACCCTGAGTACTGAGTACTGAGCACCCAGCACCCAGAGCACTGAGCACCCAGCACCCTGTGTACTGAGCACTGAGTACCCAGCACCCCGAGCACTGAGCACCCAGCACCCTGAACACTGAGCACCCTGAGTACTGAGCACCCAGCACCCTGAGCACTGAGCACCCAGCACCCCGAGCACTGAGCACCCAGCACCCAGAGCACTGAGCACTGAGCACCCTGAGTACTGAGCACTGAGCAACCTGATCACTGAGCACCGAGCACCCTGAGTACTGAGCACTGAGCACCCTGAGCACTGAGCACCCTGCTCCCTGAGTACTGAGCACCCAGCACCCTGAGCACTGAGGACCGAGCACCCTGAGTACTAAGCACCCAGCACCCTGAGTACTGAGCACCCAGCACCCTGAGCACTGAGCACCCAGCACGCTGAGTACTGAGCACTGATCACCCTGAGTACTGAGCACCGAGCACCCTGAGCACTGAGCACCCAGCACGCTGAGTACTGAGCACTGAGCACTCTGAGTACTGAGCACACAGCACCCTCAGTTCTGAGCACCCAGCACCCTGAGCACTTAGCACCCAGCACAACGAGTACTGAGCACCCAGCACCCTGAGTTCTGAGCACCCAGCACCCTGAGCACTTAGCACCCAGCAAAACGAGTACTGAGCACCCAGCACCCTGAGTACTGAGCACCCAGCACCCCGAGCACTGAGCACCCAGCACGCTGAGTACTGAGCAATGAGCACCCTGAGTACTGAGCACCGAGCACCCTGAGCACTGAGCACCCAGCACGCTGAGTACTGAGCACTGAGCACCCTAAGTACTGAGCACCGAGCACCCTGAGCACTGAGCACCCAGCACGCTGAGTACTGAGCACTGAGCACCCTGAGTACTGAGCACCGAGCACCCTGAGCACTGAGCACCCAGCACGCTGAGTACTGAGCACTGAGCACCCTGAGTACTGAGCACCGAGCACCCTGAGCACTGAGCACCCAGCACGCTGAGTACTGAGCACTGAGCACCCTGAGTACTGAGCACCCAGCACCCCGAGCACTGAGCACCCAGCACCCTGAGTACTGAGAACCGAGCACCCTGAGTACTGAGCACCCAGCACCCTGAGTACTGAGCACCCAGCGTACTGAGCACTGAGCACCCAGCACCCTGAGTACTGAGCACCCAGCACCCTGAGCACTGAGCACCCAGCACCCTGAGTACTGAGCACTGAGCACCCCGAGTACTCAGCACCGAGCACCCCAAGGACTGAGCACCCAGCAACCCGAGCACCGAGCACCCTGAGTACTGAGCACCCAGCATCCTGAGCACTGAGCACCCAGCACCCTGAGCACTGAGCACCCAGCACCCTGAGCACTGAACACACAGCACCCTGAGTACTGAGCACCGAGCACCCCGAGCACTGAGCACCCAGTACCCTGAGCACTGAGCACCCAGCACCCCGAGCACTGAGCACCCAGCACCCTGAGCACTGAGCACCCAGCACCCGAGTACTGAGCACCCAGCACCCTGAGTACTGAGCACCCAGCACCCTGAGTACTGAGCACCCAGCACCCTGAGCACTGAGCACCCAGCACCCCGAGCACTGAGCACCCAGCACCCTGAGTACTGAGCACCCAGCACCCTGAGCACTGAGCACCCAGCACCCTGAGCACTGAGCACCCAGCACACTGAGCACTGAGCACCCAGCACCCTGAGTAGTGAGCACCCAACGTACTGAGCACCGAGCACCCCGAGCACTGAGCACCCAGCACCCTGAGTACTGAGCACCGATCACCCCGAGAACTGAGCACCCAGCACTCTGAGTACTGAGCTCCGAGCACCCCGAGCACTGAGCACCCAGCAACCGGAGTACTGAGCACCCAGCACCCTGAGTACTAAGCACCGAGCACCCTGAGTACTGAGCACCCAGTACCCTGAGCACTGAACACACAGCAGCCTGAGTACTGAGCACCCCGAGCACTGAGCACCCAGCACCCTGAGCACTGAGTACCCAGCACCCTGAGTACTGAGCACCCAGCACCCTGAGTACTGAACACCCAGCACCCTGAGCACTGAGCACTGAGCACCCTGAGCACTGAGTACTGAGCACTGAGCACCCTGAGCACTGAGCACGCAGCACCCCGAGTACTGAGCACCCAGCACCACGAGCACTGAGCACCCAGCGCCCCGAGCACTGAGCACCCAGCACCCCGAGCACTGAGCACTGAGCACCCTGAGCACTGAGCACCCAGCACCCCGAGTACTGAGCATTGAGCACCCTGAGCACTGAGCACCCAGCACCGCGAGTACTGAGCACTGAGCACCCCGAGCACTGAGTACCCAGCACCGTGAGCACTGAGCACCCAGCACCCTGAGCACTGAGCACCCAGCACCATGAGCACTGAGCACCCAGCACACTGAGTACTGAGCACTGAGCACCCAGCACCCCGAGCACTGAGCACCCAGCACCCTGAGTACTGAGCACCCAGTACCCTGAGCACTGAACACACAGCACCCTGAGTACTGAGCACCCTCAGCACTGAGCACCCAGCACCCTGAGCACTGAGCACCCAGCACCCTGAGTACTGAGCACTGAGCTCCCTGAGTACTGAGCACTGAGCACCCTGAGTACTGAGCACCCAGCACCCTGAGTACTGAGCACCCAGCACCCTGAGCAATGAGTACCCTGAGTACTGAGCACCCAGCACCCTGAGCACTGAGCACCGAGCACCCCGAGCACTGAGCACCCAGCACACTGAGTACTGAGCACCCAGCACCCTGAGCAATGAGCACCCTGAGTACTGAGCACGCAGCACCCTGAGCAATGAGCACCCTGAGTACTGAGCACCCAGCACCCTGAGTACTAAGCACCGAGCACCCTCAGTACTGAGCACCCAGTACCCTGAGCACTGAACACAAAGCACCCTGAGTACTGAGCACCCCGAGCACTGAGCACCCAGCACCCTGAGCACTGAGGACCCAGCACCCTGAGTACTGTGCATCCAGCACCCTGAGCACTGAGCACCCAGCACCCTGAGTACTGAGCATCCAGCACCCCGAGCACTGAGCACCCAGCACCCTGAGTACTGAGTACTGAGCACCCAGCACCCAGAGCACTGAGCACCCAGCACCCTGTGTACTGAGCACTGAGTACCCAGCACCCCGAGCACTGAGCACCCAGCACCCTGAGCACTGAGCACCCTGAGTACTGAGCACCCAGCACCCTGAGCACTGAGCACCCAGCACCCCGAGCACTGAGCACCCAGCACCCAGAGCACTGAGCACTGAGCACCCTGAGTACTGAGCACTGAGCAACCTGATCACTGAGCACCGAGCACCCTGAGTACTGAGCACTGAGCACCCTGAGCACTGAGCACCCTGCTCCCTGAGTACTGAGCACCCAGCACCCTGAGCACTGAGGACCGAGCACCCTGAGTACTAAGCACCCAGCAGCCTGAGTACTGAGCACCCAGCACCCTGAGCACTGAGCACCCAGCACGCTGAGTACTGAGCACTGAGCACCCTGAGTACTGAGCACCGAGCACCCTGAGCACTGAGCACCCAGCACGCTGAGTACTGAGCACTGAGCACTCTGAGTACTGAGCACACAGCACCCTCAGTTCTGAGCACCCAGCACCCTGAGCACTTAGCACCCAGCACAACGAGTACTGAGCACCCAGCACCCTGAGTACTGAGCACCCAGCACCCCGAGCACTGAGCACCCAGCACGCTGAGTACTGAGCACTGAGCACCCTGAGTACTGAGCACCGAGCACCCTGAGCACTGAGCACCCAGCACGCTGAGTACTGAGCACTGAGCACCCTGAGTACTGAGCACCGAGCACCCTGAGCACTGAGCACCCAGCACGCTGAGTACTGAGCACTGAGCACCCTGAGTACTGAACACCGAGCACCCTGAGTACTGAGCACCCAGCACGCTGAGTACTGAGCACTGAGCACCCTGAGTACTGAGCACCCAGCACCCCGAGCACTGAGCACCCAGCACCCTGAGTACTGAGCACCGAGCACCCTGAGTACTGTGCACCCAGCACCCTGAGTACTGAGCACCCAGCGTACTGAGCACCGTGCACCCAGCACCCTGAGTACTGAGCACCCAGCACCCTGAGCACTGAGCACCCAGCACCCTGAGTACTGAGCACTGAGCACCCGGAGGACTGAGCACCGAGCACCCCGAGCACTGAGCACCCAGCAACCCGAGCACCGAGCACCCTGAGTACTGAGCACCCAGAACCCTGAGCACTGAGCACCCAGCACCCTGAGCACTGAGCACCCAGCACCCTGAGTACTGAGCACCCAGCACCCTGAGTACTGAGCACCCAGCGTACTGAGCACCGTGCACCCAGCACCCTGAGTACTGAGCACCCAGCGTACTGAGCACCGTGCACCCAGCACCCTGAGTACTGAGCACCCAGCACCCTGAGCACTGAGCACCCATCACCCTGAGGACTGAACACTGAGCACCCAGCACCCCGAGCACTGAGCACCCAGCGCCCTGAGCACTGAGCACCCAGCACCCTGAGCACTGAGCACCCAGCACCCCGAGCACTGATCACCCAGCACCCTGAGTACTGAGCACTGAGCACCCAGCACCACGAGCACTGAGCACCCAGCACCCTGAGCACTGAGCACCCAGCACCCTGAGTACTGAGCACCCAGCACCCTGAGTACTGAGCGCCCAGCACCCTGAGCACTGAGCACCCAGCACACCGAGCACTGAGCACCCAGCACCCTGAGTACTGTGCACTGAGCACCCAGCACCCCGAGCACTGAGCACCCATCACCCTGAGCACTGAGCACCCAGCACCCCTAGCACTGAGCACCCAGCACCCTGAGTACTGAGCACTGAGCACCCAGCACCCCGAGCACTGAGCACCCAGCACCCTGAACACTGAGCACCCAGCACCCGAGTACTGAGCACCCAGCACCCTGAGTACTGAGCACCCAGCACCCGAGTACTGAGCACCCAGCACCCTGAGTACTGAGCACCCAGCACCCTGAATACTGAGCACCCAGCACCCTGAGCACTGAGCACTCAGCACCCCGAGCACTGAGCACCGAGCAGCCTGAGCACTGAGCACCCAGCACGCTGAGTACTAAGCACTGAGCACCCTGAATACTGAGCACCCAGCACCCTGAGTTCTGAGCACCCAGCACCCTGAGCACTTAGCACCCAGCACAACGAGGACTGAGCACCCAGCACCCTGAGTACTGAGCACCCAGCACCCCGAGCAATGAGCACCCAGCACGCTGAGTACTCAGCACTGAGCACCCTGAGTACTGAGCACCGAGCATCCTGAGCACTGAGCACCCAGCACGCTGAGTACTGAGCACTGAGCACCCTGAGTACTGAGCACCGAGCACCCTGAGCACTGAGCACCCAGCACGCTGAGTACTGAGCACTGAGCACCCTGAGTACTGAGCACCGAGCACCCTGAGCACTGAGCACCCAGCACGCTGAGTACTGAGCACTGAGCACCCTGAGTACTGAGCACCCAGCACCCCTAGCACTGAGCACCCAGCACCCTGAGTACTGAGCACCGAGCACCCTGAGTACTGAGCACCCAGCACCCTGAGTACTGAGCACCCAGCGTCCTGAGCACCGAGCACGCAGCACCCTGAGTACTGAGCACCCAGCACCCTGAGCACTGAGCACCCAGCACCCTGAGTACTGAGCACTGAGCACCCCGAGTACTGAGCACCGAGCACCCCGAGCACTGAGCACCCAGCACCCCGAGCACCGAGCACCCTGAGTACTGAGCTCCCAGCACCCTGAGCACTGAGCACCCAGCACCCTGAGCACTGAGCACCCAGCACCCTGAGCACTGAGCACCCAGCACCCTGAGTACTGAGCACCGAGCACCCCGAGCACTGAGCACACAGCACCCTGAGCACCGAGCACCCTGAGTACTGAGCACTGAGCACCCTGAGTACTGAGCACTGAGCACCCCGAGCACTGAGCACACAGCACCCTGAGCACCGAGCACCCTGAGTACTGAGCACCCAGCACCCTGAGTACTGAGCACCCAGCACCCTGAGCAATGAGAACCCTGAGTACTGAGCACCCAGCATCCTGAGTACTGAACACCCAGCACCCTGAGCACTGAACACACAGCACCCCGAGCACTGAGAACCCAGCACCCCGAGCACTGAGTACCCAGCAACCCGAGCACTGAGAACCCAGCACCATGTGTACTGAGCACCCAGCACCCTGAGTTCTGAGCACCCAGCACCCCGAGCACTGAGTACCCAGCACCCTGAGCACTGAGCACCCAGCACCCTGAGCACTGAGCACCCATCACCCTGAGGACTGAGCACTGAGCACCCAGCAACCCGAGCACTGAGCACCCAGCACCCCGAGCAATGAGCACCCAGCACCCTGAGTACTGAGCACCCAGCACCCTGAGCACTGAGCACCCAGCACCCTGAGCACTGAGCACCCAGCACACTGAGCACTGAGCACCCAGCACCCTGAGTAGTGAGCACCCAACGTACTGAGCACCGAGCACCCCGAGCACTGAGCACCCAGCACCCTGAGTACTGAGCACCGATCACCCCGAGAACTGAGCACCCAGCACTCTGAGTACTGAGCTCCGAGCACCCCGAGCACTGAGCACCCAGCAACCGGAGTACTGAGCACCCAGCACCCTGAGTACTAAGCACCGAGCACCCTGAGTACTGAGCACCCAGTACCCTGAGCACTGAACACACAGCAGCCTGAGTACTGAGCACCCAGCACCCTGTGTACTGATCACTGAGTACCCAGCACCCCGAGCACTGAGCACCCAGCACCCTGAGCACTGAGCACCCTGAGTACTGAGCACCCAGCACCCTGAGCACTGAGCACCCTGCTCCCTGAGTACTGAGCACCCAGCACCCTGAGCACTGAGGACCGAGCACCCTGAGTACTAAGCACCCAGCACCCTGAGTACTGAGCACCCAGCACCCTGAGCACTGAGCACCCAGCACGCTGAGTACTGAGCACTGAGCACCCTGAGTACTGAGCACCGAGCACCCTGAGCACTGAGCACCCAGCACGCTGAGTACTGAGCACTGAGCACTCTGAGTACTGAGCACACAGCACCCTCAGTTCTGAGCACCCAGCACCCTGAGCACTTAGCACCCAGCACAACGAGTACTGAGCACCCAGCACCCTGAGTACTGAGCACCCAGCACCCCGAGCACTGAGCACCCAGCACGCTGAGTACTGAGCACTGAGCACCCTGAGTACTGAGCACCGAGCATCCTGAGCACTGAGCACCCAGCACGCTGAGTACTGAGCACTGAGCACCCTGAGTACTGAGCACCGAGCACCCTGAGCACTGAGCACCCAGCACGCTGAGTACTGAGCACTGAGCACCCTGAGTACTGAACACCGAGCACCCTGAGCACTGAGCACCCAGCACGCTGAGTACTGAGCACTGAGCACCCTGAGTACTGAGCACCCAGCACCCCGAGCACTGAGCACCCAGCACCCTGAGTACTGAGCACCGAGCACCCTGAGTACTGTGCACCCAGCACCCTGAGTACTGAGCACCCAGCGTACTGAGCACCGTGCACCCAGCACCCTGAGTACTGAGCACCCAGCACCCCGAGCACTGAGCACCCATCACCCTGAGCACTGAGCACCCAGCACCCCGAGCACTGAGCACCCAGCACCCTGAGTACTGAGCACTGAGCACCCAGCACCCCGAGCACTGAGCACCCAGCACCCTGAACACTGAGCACCCAGCACCCGAGTACTGAGCACCCAGCACCCTGAGTACTGAGCACCCAGCACCCGAGTACTGAGCACCCAGCACCCTGAGTACTGAGCACCCAGCACCCTGAATACTGAGCACCCAGCACCCTGAGCACTGAGCACTCAGCACCCCGAGCACTGAGCACCGAGCAGCCTGAGCACTGAGCACCCAGCACGCTGAGTACTAAGCACTGAGCACCATGAATACTGAGCACCCAGCACCCTGAGTTCTGAGCACCCAGCACCCTGAGCACTTAGCACCCAGCACAACGAGTACTGAGCACCCAGCACCCTGAGTACTGAGCACCCAGCACCCCGAGCAATGAGCACCCAGCACGCTGAGTACTCAGCACTGAGCACCCTGAGTACTGAGCACCGAGCACCCTGAGCACTGAGCACCCAGCACGCTGAGTACTGAGCACTGAGCACCCTGAGTACTGAGCACCGAGCACCCTGAGCACTGAGCACCCAGCACGCTGAGTACTGAGCACTGAGCACCCTGAGTACTGAGCACCGAGCTCCCTGAGCACTGAGCACCCAGCACGCTGAGTACTGAGCACTGAGCACCCTGAGTACTGAGCACCCAGCACCCCTAGCACTGAGCACCCAGCACCCTGAGTACTGAGCACCGAGCACCCTGAGTACTGAGCACCCAGCACCCTGAGTACTGAGCACCCAGCGTCCTGAGCACCGAGCACGCAGCACCCTGAGTACTGAGCACCCAGCACCCTGAGCACTGAGCACCCAGCACCCTGACTACTGAGCACTGAGCACCCCGAGTACTGAGCACCGAGCACCCCGAGCACTGAGCACCCAGCACCCCGAGCACCGAGCACCCTGAGTACTGAGCTCCCAGCACCCTGAGCACTGAGCACCCAGCACCCTGAGCACTGAGCACCCAGCACCCTGAGCACTGAGCACCCAGCACCCTGAGTACTGAGCACCGAGCACCCCGAGCACTGAGCACACCACCCTGAGCACCGAGCACCCTGAGTACTGAGCACTGAGCACCCTGAGTACTGAGCACTGAGCACCCCGAGCACTGAGCACACAGCACCCTGAGCACCGAGCACCCTGAGTACTGAGCACCCAGCACCCTGAGTACTGAGCACCCAGCACCCTGAGCAATGAGAACCCTGAGTACTGAGCACCCAGCATCCTGAGTACTGAACACCCAGCACCCTGAGCACTGAACACACAGCACCCCGAGCACTGAGAACCCAGCACCCCGAGCACTGAGTACCCAGCAACCCGAGCACTGAGAACCCAGCACCATGTGTACTGAGCACCCAGCACCCTGAGTACTGAGCACCCAGCACCCCGAGCACTGAGTACCCAGCACCCTGAGCACTGAGCACCCAGCACCCTGAGCACTGAGCACCCATCACCCTGAGGACTGAGCACTGAGCACCCAGCAACCCGAGCACTGAGCACCCAGCACCCCGAGCACTGAGCACCCAGCACCCTGAGTACTGAGCACCCAGCACCCTGAGCACTGAGCACCCAGCACCCTGAGCACTGAGCACCCAGCACACTGAGCACTGAGCACCCAGCACCCTGAGTAGTGAGCACCCAACGTACTGAGCACCGAGCACCCCGAGCACTGAGCACCTAGCACCCTGAGTACTGAGCACCGATCACCCCGAGAACTGAGCACCCAGCACTCTGAGTACTGAGCTCCGAGCACCCCGAGCACTGAGCACCCAGCAACCGGAGTACTGAGCACCCAGCACCCTGAGTACTAAGCACCGAACACCCTGAGTACTGAGCACCCAGTACCCTGAGCACTGAACACACAGCAGCCTGAGTACTGAGCACCGAGCACCCTGTGTACTGAGCACTGAGTACCCAGCACCCCGAGCACTGAGCACCCAGCACCCTGAGCACTGAGCACCCTGAGTACTGAGCACCCAGCACCCTGAGCACTGAGCACCCAGCACCCCGAGCACTGAGCACCCAGCACCCAGAGCACTGAGCACTGAGCACCCTGAGTACTGAGCACTGAGCAACCTGATCACTGAGCACCGAGCACCCTGAGTACTGAGCACTGAGCACACTGAGCACTGAGCACCCTGCTCCCTGAGTACTGAGCACCCAGCACCCTGAGCACTGAGGACCGAGCACCCTGAGTACTAAGCACCCAGCACCCTGAGTACTGAGCACCCAGCACCCTGAGCACTGAGCACCCAGCACGCTGAGTACTGAGCACTGAGCACCCTGAGTAATGAGCACCGAGCACCCTGAGCACTGAGCACCCAGCACGCTGAGTACTGAGCACTGAGCACTCTGAGTACTGAGCACACAGCACCCTCAGTTCTGAGCACCCAGCACCCTGAGCACTTAGCACCCAGCACAACGAGTACTGAGCACCCAGCACCCTGAGTACTGAGCACCCAGCACCCCGAGCACTGAGCACCCAGCACGCTGAGTACTGAGCACTGAGCACCCTGAGTACTGAGCACCGAGCACCCTGAGCACTGAGCACCCAGCACGCTGAGTACTGAGCACTGAGGACCCTGAGTACTGAGCACCGAGCACCCTGAGCACTGAGCACCCAGCACGCTGAGTACTGAGCACTGAGCACCCTGAGTACTGAACACCGAGCACCCTGAGCACTGAGCACCCAGCACGCTGAGTACTGAGCACTGAGCACCCTGAGTACTGAGCACCCAGCACCCCGAGCACTGAGCACCCAGCACCCTGAGTACTGAGCACCGAGCACCCTGAGTACTGTGCACCCAGCACCCTGAGTACTGAGCACCCAGCGTACTGAGCACCGTGCACCCAGCACCCTGAGTACTGAGCACCCAGCACCCTGAGCACTGAGCACCCAGCACCCTGAGTACTGAGCACTGAGCACCCGGAGGACTGACCACCGAGCACCCCGAGCACTGAGCACCCAGCAACCCGAGCACCGAGCACCCTGAGTACTGAGCACCCAGAACCCTGAGCACTGAGCACCCAGCACCCTGAGCACTGAGCACCCAGCACCCTGAGTACTGAGCACCCAGCACCCTGAGTACTGAGCACCCAGCGTACTGAGCACCGTGCACCCAGCACCCTGAGTACTGAGCACCCAGCGTACTGAGCACCGTGCACCCAGCACCCTGAGTACTGAGCACCCAGCACCCTGAGCACTGAGCACCCATCACCCTGAGGACTGAGCACTGAGCATCCAGCACCCCGAGCACTGAGCACCCAGCGCCCTGAGGACTGAGCACCCAGCACCCTGAGCACTGAGCACCCAGCACCCCGAGCACTGATCACCCAGCACCCTGAGTACTGAGCACTGAGCACCCAGCACCACGAGCACTGAGCACCCAGCACCCTGAGCACTGAGCACCCAGCACCCTGAGTACTGAGCACCCAGCACCCTGAGTACTGAGCGCCCAGCACCCTGAGCACTGAGCACCCAGCACCCCGAGCACTGAGCACCCAGCACCCTGAGTACTGTGCACTGAGCACCCAGCACCCCGAGCACTGAGCACCCATCACCCTGAGCACTGAGCACCCAGCACCCCGAGCACTGAGCACCCAGCACCCTGAGTACTGAGCACTGAGCACCCAGCACCCCGAGCACTGAGCACCCAGCACCCTGAACACTGAGCACCCAGCACCCGAGTACTGAGCACCCAGCACCCTGAGTACTGAGCACCCAGCACCCGAGTACTGAGCACCCAGCACCCTGAGTACTGAGCACCCAGCACCCTGAATACTGAGCACCCAGCACCCTGAGCACTGAGCACTCAGCACCCCGAGCACTGAGCACCGAGCAGCCTGAGCACTGAGCACCCAGCACGCTGAGTACTAAGCACTGAGCACCCTGAATACTGAGCACCCAGCACCCTGAGTTCTGAGCACCCAGCACCCTGAGCACTTAGCACCCAGCACAACGAGTACTGAGCACCCAGCACCCTGAGTACTGAGCACCCAGCACCCCGAGCAATGAGCACCCAGCACGCTGAGTACTCAGCACTGAGCACCCTGAGTACTGAGCACCGAGCACCCTGAGCACTGAGCACCCAGCACGCTGAGTACTGAGCACTGAGCACCCTGAGTACTGAGCACCGAGCACCCTGAGCACTGAGCACCCAGCACGCTGAATACTGAGCACTGAGCACCCTGAGTACTGAGCACCGAGCACCCTGAGCACTGAGCACCCAGCACGCTGAGTACTGAGCCCTGAGCACCCTGAGTACTGAGCACCCAGCACCCCTAGCACTGAGCACCCAGCACCCTGAATACTGAGCACCGAGCACCCTGAGTACTGAGCACCCAGCACCCTCAGTACTGAGCACCCAGCGTCCTGATCACCGAGCACGCAGCACCCTGAGTACTGAGCACCCAGCACCCTGAGCACTGAGCACCCAGCACCCTGAGTACTGAGCACTGAGCACCCCGAGTACTGAGCACCGAGCACCCCGAGCACTGAGCACCCAGCACCCCGAGCACCGAGCACCCTGAGTACTGAGCTCCCAGCACCCTGAGCACTGAGCACCCAGCACCCTGAGCACTGAGCACCCAGCACCCTGAGCACTGAGCACCCAGCACCCTGAGTACTGAGCACCGAGCACCCCGAGCACTGAGCACACAGCACCCTGAGCACCGAGCACCCTGAGTACTGAGCACTGAGCAACCTGAGTACTGAGCAATGAGCACCCCGAGCACTGAGCACACAGCACCCTGAGCACCGAGCACCCTGAGTACTGAGCACCCAGCACCCTGAGTACTGAGCACCCAGCACCCTGAGCAATGAGAACCCTGAGTACTGAGCACCCAGCACCCTGAGTACTGAACACCCAGCACCCTGAGCACTGAACACACAGCACCCCGAGCACTGAGAACCCAGCACCCCGAGCACTGAGTACCCAGCAACCCGAGCACTGAGAACCCAGCACCATGTGTACTGAGCACCCAGCACCCTGAGTACTGAGCACCCAGCACCCCGAGCACTGAGTACCCAGCACCCTGAGCACTGAGCACCCAGCACCCTGAGCACTGAGCACCCATCACCCTGAGGACTGAGCACTGAGCACCCAGCAACCCGAGCACTGAGCACCCAGCACCCCGAGCACTGAGCACCCAGCACCCTGAGTACTGAGCACCCAGCACCCTGAGCACTGAGCACCCAGCACCCTGAGCACTGAGCACCCAGCACACTGAGCACTGAGCACCCAGCACCCTGAGTAGTGAGCACCCAACGTACTGAGCACCGAGCACCCCGAGCACTGAGCACCCAGCACCCTGAGTACTGAGCACCGATCACCCCGAGAACTGAGCACCCAGCACTCTGAGTACTGAGCTCCGAGCACCCCGAGCACTGAGCACCCAGCAACCGGAGTACTGAGCACCCAGCACCCTGAGTACTAAGCACCGAGCACCCTGAGTACTGAGCACCCAGTACCCTGAGCACTGAGTACCCAGCACCCTGAGTACTGAGCACCCAGCACCCTGAGCACTGAGCACTGAGCACCCTGAGCACTGTGTACTGAGAACTGAGCAACCTGAGCACTGAGCACTGAGCACCCCGAGTACTGAGCACCCAGCACCACGAGCACTGAGCACCCAGCCCCCCGAGCACTGAGCACCCAGCACCCCGAGCACTGAGCTCTGAGCACCCTGAGCACTGAGCACACAGCACCCCGAGTACTGAGCATTGAGCACCCTGAGCACTGAGCACCCAGCACCCCGAGTACTGAGCACTGAGCACCCCGAGCACTGAGTACCCAGCACCGTGAGCACTGAGCACCCAGCACCCTGAGCACTGAGCACCCAGCACCCTGAGCACTGAGCACCCAGCACACTGAGTACTGAGCACTGAGCACCCAGCACTCCGAGCACTGAGCACCCAGCACCCTGAGTACTGAGCACCCAGTACCCTGAGCACTGAACACCCAGCACCCTGAGTACTGAGCACTGAGCTCCCTGAGTACTGAGCACTGAGCACCCTGAGTACTGAGCACCCAGCACCCCTAGCACTGAGCACCCAGCACCCTGAATACTGAGCACCGAGCACCCTGAGTACTGAGCACCCAGCACCCTCAGTACTGAGCACCCAGCGTCCTGAGCACCGAGCACGCAGCACCCTGAGTACTGAGCACCCAGCACCCTGAGCACTGAGCACCCAGCACCCTGAGTACTGAGCACTGAGCACCCCGAGTACTGAGCACCGAGCACCCCGAGCACTGAGCACCCAGCACCCCGAGCACCGAGCACCCTGAGTACTGAGCTCCCAGCACCCTGAGCACTGAGCACCCAGCACCCTGAGCACTGAGCACCCAGCACCCTGAGCACTGAGCACCCAGCACCCTGAGTACTGAGCACCGAGCACCCCGAGCACTGAGCACACAGCACCCTGAGCACCGAGCACCCTGAGTACTGAGCACTGAGCACCCTGAGTACTGAGCACTGAGCACCCCGAGCACTGAGCACACAGCACCCTGAGCACCGAGCACCCTGAGTACTGAGCACCCAGCACCCTGAGTACTGAGCACCCAGCACCCTGAGCAATGAGAACCCTGAGTACTGAGCACCCAGCATCCTGAGTACTGAACACCCAGCACCCTGAGCACTGAACACACAGCACCCCGAGCACTGAGAACCCAGCACCCCGAGCACTGAGTACCCAGCAACCCGAGCACTGAGAACCCAGCACCATGTGTACTGAGCACCCAGGACCCTGAGTACTGAGCACCCAGCACCCCGAGCACTGAGTACCCAGCACCCTGAGCACTGAGCACCCAGCACCCTGAGCACTGAGCACCCATCACCCTGAGGACTGAGCACTGAGCACCCAGCAACCCGAGCACTGAGCACCCAGCACCCCGAGCACTGAGCACCCAGCACCCTGAGTACTGAGCACCCAGCACCCTGAGCACTGAGCACCCAGCACCCTGAGCACTGAGCACCCAGCACACTGAGCACTGAGCACCCAGCACCCTGAGTAGTGAGCACCCAACGTACTGAGCACCGAGCACCCCGAGCACTGAGCACCCAGCACCCTGAGTACTGAGCACCGATCACCCCGAGAACTGAGCACCCAGCACTCTGAGTACTGAGCTCCGAGCACCCCGAGCACTGAGCACCCAGCAACCGGAGTACTGAGCACCCAGCACCCTGAGTACTAAGCACCGAGCACCCTGAGTACTGAGCACCCAGTACCCTGAGCACTGAGTACCCAGCACCCTGAGTACTGAGCACCCAGCACCCTGAGCACTGAGCACCCAGCACACTGAGTACTGAGCACTGAGCACCCAGCACTCCGAGCACTGAGCACCCAGCACCCTGAGTACTGAGCACCCAGTACCCTGAGCACTGAACACCCAGCACCCTGAGTACTGAGCACTGAGCTCCCTGAGTACTGAGCACTGAGCACCCTGAGTACTGAGCACCCAGCACCCCTAGCACTGAGCACCCAGCACCCTGAATACTGAGCACCGAGCACCCTGAGTACTGAGCACCCAGCACCCTCAGTACTGAGCACCCAGCGTCCTGAGCACCGAGCACGCAGCACCCTGAGTACTGAGCACCCAGCACCCTGAGCACTGAGCACCCAGCACCCTGAGTACTGAGCACTGAGCACCCCGAGTACTGAGCACCGAGCACCCCGAGCACTGAGCACCCAGCACCCCGAGCACCGAGCACCCTGAGTACTGAGCTCCCAGCACCCTGAGCACTGAGCACCCAGCACCCTGAGCACTGAGCACCCAGCACCCTGAGCACTGAGCACCCAGCACCCTGAGTACTGAGCACCGAGCACCCCGAGCACTGAGCACACAGCACCCTGAGCACCGAGCACCCTGAGTACTGAGCACTGAGCACCCTGAGTACTGAGCACTGAGCACCCCGAGCACTGAGCACACAGCACCCTGAGCACCGAGCACCCTGAGTACTGAGCACCCAGCACCCTGAGTACTGAGCACCCAGCACCCTGAGCAATGAGAACCCTGAGTACTGAGCACCCAGCATCCTGAGTACTGAACACCCAGCACCCTGAGCACTGAACACACAGCACCCCGAGCACTGAGAACCCAGCACCCCGAGCACTGAGTACCCAGCAACCCGAGCACTGAGAACCCAGCACCATGTGTACTGAGCACCCAGCACCCTGAGTACTGAGCACCCAGCACCCCGAGCACTGAGTACCCAGCACCCTGAGCACTGAGCACCCAGCACCCTGAGCACTGAGCACCCATCACCCTGAGGACTGAGCACTGAGCACCCAGCAACCCGAGCACTGAGCACCCAGCACCCCGAGCACTGAGCACCCAGCACCCTGAGTACTGAGCACCCAGCACCCTGAGCACTGAGCACCCAGCACCCTGAGCACTGAGCACCCAGCACACTGAGCACTGAGCACCCAGCACCCTGAGTAGTGAGCACCCAACGTACTGAGCACCGAGCACCCCGAGCACTGAGCACCCAGCACCCTGAGTACTGAGCACCGATCACCCCGAGAACTGAGCACCCAGCACTCTGAGTACTGAGCTCCGAGCACCCCGAGCACTGAGCACCCAGCAACCGGAGTACTGAGCACCCAGCACCCTGAGTACTAAGCACCGAGCACCCTGAGTACTGAGCACCCAGTACCCTGAGCACTGAGTACCCAGCACCCTGAGTACTGAGCACCCAGCACCCTGAGCACTGAGCACTGAGCACCCTGAGCACTGTGTACTGAGAACTGAGCAACCTGAGCACTGAGCACTGAGCACCCCGAGTACTGAGCACCCAGCACCACGAGCACTGAGCACCCAGCGCCCCGAGCACTGAGCACCCAGCACCCCGAGCACTGAGCTCTGAGCACCCTGAGCACTGAGCACACAGCACCCCGAGTACTGAGCATTGAGCACCCTGAGCACTGAGCACCCAGCACCCCGAGTACTGAGCACTGAGCACCCCGAGCACTGAGTACCCAGCACCGTGAGCACTGAGCACCCAGCACCCTGAGCACTGAGCACCCAGCACCCTGAGCACTGAGCACCCAGCACACTGAGTACTGAGCACTGAGCACCCAGCACTCCGAGCACTGAGCACCCAGCACCCTGAGTACTGAGCACCCAGTACCCTGAGCACTGAACACCCAGCACCCTGAGTACTGAGCACTGAGCTCCCTGAGTACTGAGCACTGAGCACCCTGAGTACTGAGCACCCAGCACCCTGAGTACTGAGCACCCAGCACCCTGAGCAATGAGCACCCTGAGTACTGAGCACCCAGCACCCTGAGCACTGAGCACCGAGCACCCCGAGCACTGAGCACCCAGCACACTGAGTACTGAGCACCCAGCACCCTGAGCAATGAGCACCCTGAGTACTGAGCACCCAGCACCCTGAGCAATGAGCACCCTGAGTACTGAGCACCCAGCACCCTGAGTACTAAGCACCGAGCACCCTCAGTACTGAGCACCCAGTACCCTGAGCACTAAACACACAGCACCCTGAGTACTGAGCACCCCGAGCACTGAGCACCCAGCACCCTGAGCACTGAGGACCCAGCACCCTGAGTACTGTGCATCCAGCACCCCGAGCACTGAGCACCCAGCACCCTGAGTACTGAGCATCCAGCACCCCGAGCACTGAGCACCCAGCACCCTGAGTACTGAGTACTGAGCACCCAGCACCCAGAGCACTGAGCACCCAGCACCCTGTGTACTGAGCACTGAGTACCCATTACCCCGAGCACTGAGCACCCAGCACCCTGAGCACTGAGCACCCTGAGTACTGAGCACCCAGCACCCTGAGCACTGAGCACCCAGCACCCCGAGCACTGAGCACCCAGCACCCAGAGCACTGAGCACTGAGCACCCTGAGTACTGAGCACTGAGCACACTGATCACTGAGCACCGAGCACCCTGAGTACTGAGCACTGAGCACCCTGAGCATTGAGCACCCTGCTCTCTGAGTACTAAGCACCCAGCACCCTGAGCACTGAGGACCGAGCACCCTGAGTACTAAGCACCCAGCACCCTGAGTACTGATCACCCAGCACCCTGAGCACTGAGCACCCAGCACGCTGAGTACTGAGCACTGAGCACCCTGAGTACTGAGCACCGAGCACCCTGAGCACTGAACACCCAGCACGCTGAGTACTGAGCACTGAGCACCCTGAGTACTGAGCACCCAGCACCCTCAGTTCTGAGCACCCAGCACCCTGAACACTTAGCACCCAGCACAACGAGTACTGAGCACCCAGCACCCTGAGTACTGAGCACCCAGCACCCCGAGCACTGAGCACCCAGCACGCTGAGTACTGAGCACTGAGCAGCCTGAGTAATGAGCACCGAGCACCCTGAGCACTGAGCACCCAGCACGCTGAGTACTGAGCACTGAGCACCCTGAGTACTGAGCACCGAGCACCCTGAGCACTGAGCACCCAGCACGCTGAGTACTGAGCACTGAGCACCCTGAGTACTGAGCACCGAGCACCCTGAGCACTGAGCACCCAGCACGCTGAGTACTGAGCACTGAGCACCCTGAGTACTGAGCACCCAGCACCCCGAGCACTGAGCACCCAGCACCCTGAGTACTGAGCACCGAGCACCCTGAGTACTGAGCACCCAGCACCCTGAGTACTGAGCACCCAGCGTACTGAGCACCGTGCACCTAGCACCCTGAGTACTGAGCACCCAGCACCCTGAGCACTGAGCACCCAGCACCCTGAGTACTGAGCACTGAGCACCCGGAGGACTGAGCACCGAGCACCCCGAGCACCGAGCACCCTGAGTACTGAGCACCCAGCACCCTGAGCACTGAGCACCCAGCACCCTGAGCACTGAGCACCCAGCTCCCTGAGTACTGAGCACCCAGAACCCTGAGTACTGAGCACCGAGCACCCCGAGCACTGAGCACCCAGCACCCTGAGCACCGAGCACCCTGAGTACTGAGCACTGAGCACCCTGAGTACTGAGCACTGAGCACCCTGAGTACTGAGCACCCAGCACCCTGAGTACTGAGCACCCAGCACCCTGAGCAATGAGAACCCTGAGTACTGAGCACCCAGCATCCTGAGTACTGAACACCCAGCACCCTGAGCACTGAACACACAGCACCCTGAGCACTGAGCACCCAGCACCCGGAGCACTGAGCACCCAGCAACCCGAGCACTGAGAACCCAGCACCATGTGTACTGAGCACCCAGCACCCTGAGTACTGAGCACCCAGCACCCCGAGCACTGAGTACCCAGCACCCTGAGCACTGAGCAACCAGCACCCTGAGCACTGAGCACCCATCACCCTGAGTACTGAGCACTGAGCACCCAGCACCACGAGCACTGAGCACCCAGCACCCTGAGCACTGAGCACCCAGCAGCCCGAGCACTGATCACCCAGCACCCTGAGTACTGAGCACTGAGCACCCAGCACCACGAGCACTGAGCACCCAGCACCCTGAGCACTGAGCACCCAGCACCCCGAGCACTGAGCACCCAGCACCCTGAGTACTGTGCACTGAGCAACCAGCACCCCGAGCACTGAGCACCCAGCACCCTGAGTACTGAGCACTGAGCACCCAGCACCCCGAGCACTGAGCACCCAGCACCCTGAACACTGAGCACCCAGCACCCGAGTACTGAGCACCCAGCACCCTGAGTACTGAGCACCCAGCACCCGAGTACTGAGCACCCAGCACCCTGAGTACTGAGCACCCAGCACCCTGAATACTGAGCACCCAGCACCCTGAGCACTGAGCACTCAGCACCCCGAGCACTGAGCACCGAGCACCCTGAACACTGAGCACCCAGCACGCTGAGTACTAAGCACTGAGCACCCTGAGTACTGAGGACCCAGCACCCTGAGTTCTGAGCACCCAGCACCCTGAGCACTTAGCACCCAGCACAACGAGTACTGAGCACCCAGCACCCTGAGTACTGAGCACCCATCACCCCGAGCAATGAGCACCCAGCACGCTGAGTACTCAGCACTGAGCACCCTGAGTACTGAGCACCGAGCACCCTGAGCACTGAGCACCCAGCACGCTGAGTACTGAGCACTGAGCACCCTGAGTACTGAGCACCGAGCACCCTGAGCACTGAGCACCCAGCACGCTGAGTACTGAGCACTGAGCACCCTGAGTACTGAGCACCGAGCACCCTGAGCACTGAGCACCCAGCACGCTGAGTACTGAGCACTGAGCACCCTGAGTACTGAGCACCCAGCACCCCGAGCACTGAGCACCCAGCACCCTGAGTACTGAGCACCGAGCACCCTGAGTACTGAGCACCCAGCACCCTGAGTACTGAGCACCCAGCACCCTGAGCACTGAGCACCCAGCACCCTGAGTACTGAGCACTGAGCACCCCGAGTACTGAGCACCGAGCACCCCGAGCACTGAGCACCCAGCACCCCGAGCACCGAGCACCCTGAGTACTGAGCTCCCAGCACCCTGAGCACTGAGCACCCAGCACCCTGAGCACTGAGCACCCAGCACCCTGAGCACTGAGCACCCAGCACCCTGAGTACTGAGCACCGAGCACCCCGAGCACTGAGCACACAGCACCCCGAGCACCGAGCACCCTGAGTACTGAGCACTGAGCACCCTGAGTACTGAGCACTGAGCACCCTGAGTACTGAGCACCCAGCACCCTGAGTACTGAGCACCCAGCACCCTGAGCAATGAGAACCCTGAGTACTGAGCACCCAGCATCCTGAGTACTGAACACCCAGCACCCTGAGCACTGAGAACCCAGCACCCCGAGCACTGAGCACCCAGCAACCCGAGCACTGAGTACCCAGCACCCTGAGCACTGAGCACCCAGCACCCTGAGCACTGAGCACCCATCACCCTGAGGACTGAGCACTGAGCACCCAGCAACCCGAGCACTGAGCACCCAGCACCCCGAGCACTGAGCACCCAGCACCCTGAGTACTGAGCACCCAGCACCCTGAGCACTGATCACCCAGCACCCTGAGCACTGAGCACCCAGCACACTGAGCACTGAGCACCCAGCACCCTGAGTAGTGAGCACCCAACGTACTGAGCACCGAGCACCCCGAGCACTGAGCACCCAGCACCCTGAGTACTGAGCACCGATCACCCCGAGAACTGAGCACCCAGCACTCTGAGTACTGAGCTCCGAGCACCCCGAGAACTGAGCACCCAGCAACCGGAGTACTGAGCACCCAGCACCCTGAGTACTAAGCACCGAGCACCCTGAGTACTGAGCACCCAGTACCCTGAGCACTGAACACACAGCAGCCTGAGTACTGAGCACCCCGAGCACTGAGCACCCAGCACCCTGAGCACTGAGTACCCAGCACCCTGAGTACTGAGCAACCAGCACCCTGAGTACTGAACACCCAGCACCCTGAGCACTGAGCACTGAGCACCCTGAGCACTGAGTACTGAGCACTGAGCACCCTGAGCACTGAGCACGCAGCACCCCGAGTACTGAGCACCCAGCACCACGAGCACTGAGCACCCAGCGCCCCGAGCACTGAGCACCCAGCACCCCGAGCACTGAGCTCTGAGCACCCTGAGCACTGAGCACACAGCACCCCGAGTACTGAGCATTGAGCACCCTGAGCACTGAGCACCCAGCACCCCGAGTACTGAGCACTGAGCACCCCGAGCACTGAGTACCCAGCACCGTGAGCACTGAGCACCCAGCTCCCTGAGCACTGAGCACCCAGCACCCTGAGCACTGAGCACCCAGCACACTGAGTACTGAGCACTGAGCACCCAGCACCCCGAGCACTGAGCACCCAGCACCCTGAGTACTGAGCACCCAGTACACTGAGCACTGAACACACAGCACCCTGAGTACTGACCACCCTCATCACTGAGCACCCAGCACCCTGAGCACTGAGCACCCAGTACCCTGAGTACTGAGCACTGAGTTCCCTGAGTACTGAGCACTGAGCACCCTGAGTACTGAGCACCCAGCACCCTGAGTACTGAGCACCCAGCACCCTGAGCAATGAGCACCCTGAGTACTGAGCACCCAGCACCCTGAGCACTGAGCACCGAGCACCCCGAGCACTGAGCACCCAGCACACTGAGTACTGAGCACCCAGCACCCTGAGCAATGAGCACCCTGAGTACTGAGCACCCAGCACCCTGAGCAATGAGCACCCTGAGTACTGAGCACCCAGCACCCTGAGTACTAAGCACCGAACACCCTCAGTACTGAGCACCCAGTACCCTGAGCACTGAACACAGAGCACCCTCAGTACTGAGCACCCCGAGCACTGAGCACCCAGCACCCTGAGCACTGAGGACCCAGCACCCTGAGTACTGTGCATCCAGCACCCCGAGCACTGAGCACCCAGCACCCTGAGTACTGAGCATCCAGCACCCCTAGCACTGAGCACCCAGCAACCTGAGTACTGAGTACTGAGCACCCAGCACCCAGAGCACTGAGCACCCAGCACCCTGTGTACTGAGCACTGAGTACCCATTACCCCGAGCACTGAGCACCCAGCACCCTGAGCACTGAGCACCCTGAGTACTGAGCACCCAGCACCCTGAGCACTGAGCACCCAGCACCGCGAGCACTGAGCACCCAGCACCCAGAGCACTGAGCACTGAGCACCCTGAGTACTGAGCACTGAGCACCCTGATCTCTGAGCACTGAGCACCCCGAGTACTGAGCACTGAGCACCCTGAGCATTGAGCACCCTGCTCCCTGAGTACTAAGCACCCAGCACCCTGAGCACTGAGGACCGAGCACCCTGAGTACTAAGCACGCAGCACCCTGAGTTCTGAGCACCCAGCACCCTGAACACTGAGCACCCAGCACGCTGAGTACTGAGCACTGAGCACCCTGAGTACTGAGCACCGAGCACCCTGAGCACTGAGCACCCAGCACGCTGAGTACTGAGCACTGAGTACCCTGAATACTGAGCACCCAGCACCCTCAGTTCTGAGCACCCAGCACCCTGAGCACTTAGCACCCAGCACAACGAGTACTGAGCACCCAGCACCCTGAGTACTGAGCACCCAGCACCCCGAGCACTGAGCACCCAGCACGCTGAGAACTGAGCACTGAGCACCCTGAGTACTGAGCACCGAGCACCCTGAGCACTGAGCACCCAGCACGCAGAGTACTGAGCACTGAGCACCCTGAGTACTGAGCACCGAGCACCCTGAGCACTGAGCACCCAGCACGCTGAGTACTGAGCACTGAGCACCCTGAGTACTGAGCACCGAGCACCCTGAGCACTGAGCACCCAGCACGCTGAGTACTGAGCACCGAACACCCTGAGTACTGAGCACCCAGCACCCCGAGCACTGAGCACCCAGCACCCTGAGTACTGAGCACCGAGCACCCTGAGTACTGAGCACCCAGCAACCTGAGTACTGAGCACCCAGCGTACTGAGCACCGTGCACCCAGCACCCTGAGTACTGAGCACCCAGCACCCTGAGCACTGAGCACCCAGCACCCTGAGTACTGAGCACTGAGCACCCGGAGGACTGAGCACCGAGCACCCCGAGCACTGAGCACCCAGCACCCCGAGCACCGAGCACCCTGAGTACTGAGCACCCAGCACCCTGAGCACTGAGCACCCAGCACCCTGAGCACTGAGCACCCGGCTCCCTGAGTACTGAGCACCCAGCACCCTGAGTACTGAGCACCGAGCACCCTGAGCACTGAGCACCCAGCACCCTGAGCACCGAGCACCCTGAGTACTGAGCACTGAGCACCCTGAGTACTGAGCACTGAGCACCCTGAGTACTGAGCACCCAGCACCCTGAGTACTGAGCACCCAGCACCCTGTGTACTGAGCACTGAGTACCCATTACCCCGAGCACTGAGCACCCAGCACCCTGAGCACTGAGCACCCAGCACACCGAGCACTGAGCACCCAGCACCCAGAGCACTGAGCACTGAGCACCCTGAGTACTGAGCACTGAGCACACTGATCACTGAGCACCGAGCACCCTGAGTACTGAGCACTGAGCACCCTGAGCATTGAGCACCCTGCTCTCTGAGTACTAAGCACCCAGCACCCTGAGCACTGAGGACCGAGCACCCTGAGTACTAAGCACCCAGCACCCTGAGTACTGATCACCCAGCACCCTGAGCACTGAGCACCCAGCACGCTGAGTACTGAGCACTGAGCACCCTGAGTACTGAGCACCGAGCACCCTGAGCACTGAACACCCAGCACGCTGAGTACTGAGCACTGAGCACCCTGAGTACTGAGCACCCAGCACCCTCAGTTCTGAGCACCCAGCACCCTGAGCACTTAGCACCCAGCACAACGAGTACTGAGCACCCAGCACCCTGAGTACTGAGCACCCAGCACCCCGAGCACTGAGCACCCAGCACGCTGAGTACTGAGCACTGAGCAGCCTGAGTAATGAGCACCGAGCACCCTGAGCACTGAGCACCCAGCACGCTGAGTACTGAGCACTGAGCACCCTGAGTACTGAGCACCGAGCACCCTGAGCACTGAGCACCCAGCACGCTGAGTACTGAGCACTGAGCACCCTGAGTACTGAGCACCGAGCACCCTGAGCACTGAGCACCCAGCACGCTGAGTACTGAGCACTGAGCACCCTGAGTACTGAGCACCCAGCACCCCGAGCACTGAGCACCCAGCACCCTGAGTACTGAGCACCGAGCACCCTGAGTACTGAGCACCCAGCACCCTGAGTACTGAGCACCCAGCGTACTGAGCACCGTGCACCTAGCACCCTGAGTACTGAGCACCCAGCACCCTGAGCACTGAGCACCCAGCACCCTGAGTACTGAGCACTGAGCACCCGGAGGACTGAGCACCGAGCACCCCGAGCACCGAGCACCCTGAGTACTGAGCACCCAGCACCCTGAGCACTGAGCACCCAGCACCCTGAGCACTGAGCACCCAGCTCCCTGAGTACTGAGCACCCAGCACCCTGAGTACTGTGCACCGAGCACCCCGAGCACTGAGCACCCAGCACCCTGAGCACCGAGCACCCTGAGTACTGAGCACTGAGCACCCTGAGTACTGAGCACTGAGCACCCTGAGTACTGAGCACCCAGCACCCTGAGTACTGAGCACCCAGCACCCTGAGCAATGAGAACCCTGAGTACTGAGCACCCAGCATCCTGAGTACTGAACACCCAGCACCCTGAGCACTGAACACACAGCACCCTGAGCACTGAGCACCCAGCACCCGGAGCACTGAGCACCCAGCAACCCGAGCACTGAGAACCCAGCACCATGTGTACTGAGCACCCAGCACCCTGAGTACTGAGCACCCAGCACCCCGAGCACTGAGTACCCAGCACCCTGAGCACTGAGCAACCAGCACCCTGAGCACTGAGCACCCATCACCCTGAGTACTGAGCACTGAGCACCCAGCACCACGAGCACTGAGCACCCAGCACCCTGAGCACTGAGCACCCAGCAGCCCGAGCACTGATCACCCAGCACCCTGAGTACTGAGCACTGAGCACCCAGCACCACGAGCACTGAGCACCCAGCACCCTGAGCACTGAGCACCCAGCACCCTGAGCACTGAGCACCCAGCAGCCCGAGCACTGATCACCCAGCACCCTGAGTACTGAGCACTGAGCACCCAGCACCACGAGCACTGAGCACCCAGCACCCTCTGCACTGAGCACCCAGCACCCTGAGTACTGAGCACCCAGCACCCTGAGTACTGAGCGCCCAGCACCCCGAGCACTGAGCACCCAGCACCCTGAGTACTGTGCACTGAGCACCCAGCACCCCGAGCACTGAGCACCCAGCACCCTGAGCACTGAGCACCCAGCACCCCGAGCACTGAGCACCCAGCACCCTGAGTACTGAGCACTGAGCACCCAGCACCCCGAGCACTGAGCACCCAGCACCCTGAACACTGAGCACCCAGCACCCGAGTACTGAGCACCCAGCACCCTGAGTACTGAGCACCAAGCACCCGAGTACTGAGCACCCAGCACCCTGAGTACTGAGCACCCAGCACCCTGAGTACTGAGCACCCAGCACCCTGAGCACTGAGCACTCAGCACCCCGAGCACTGAGCACCGAGCACCCTGAGCACTGAGCACCCAGCACGCTGAGTACTAAGCACTGAGCACCCTGAGTACTGAGCACCCAGCACCCTGAGCACTGAGCACTCAGCACCCCGAGCACTGAGCACCGAGCACCCTGAGCACTGAGCACCCAGCACGCTGAGTACTAAGCACTGAGCACCCTGAGTACTGAGCACCCAGCACCCTGAGTTCTGAGCACCCAGCACCCTGAGCACTTAGCACCCAGCACAACGAGTACTGAGCACCCAGCACCCTGAGTACTGAGCACCCAGCACCCCGAGCACTGAGCACCCAGCACGCTGAGTACTCAGCACTGAGCACCCTGAGCACTGAGCACCCAGCACCACGAGCACTGAGCACCCAGCACCCTGAGCACTGAGCACCCAGCACCCTGAGTACTAAGCACCCAGCACCCTGAGTACTGAGCGCCCAGCACCCTGAGCACTGAGCACCCAGCACCCCGAGCACTGAGCACCCAGCACCCTGAGTACTGTGCACTGAGCACCCAGCACCCCGAGCACTGAGCACCCATCACCCTGAGCACTGAGCACCCAGCACCCCGAGCACTGAGCACCCAGCACCCTGAGTACTGAGCACTGAGCACCCAGCACCCCGAGCACTGAGCACCCAGCACCCTGAACACTGAGCACCCAGCACCCGAGTACTGAGCACCCAGCACCCTGAGTACTGAGCACCCAGCACCCGAGTACTGAGCACCCAGCACCCTGAGTACTGAGCACCCAGCACCCTGAATACTGAGCACCCAGCACCCTGAGCACTGAGCACTCAGCACCCCGAGCACTGAGCACCGAGCACCCTGAACACTGAGCACCCAGCACGCTGAGTACTAAGCACTGAGCACCCTGAGTACTGAGGACCCAGCACCCTGAGTTCTGAGCACCCAGCACCCTGAGCACTTAGCACCCAGCACAACGAGTACTGAGCACCCAGCACCCTGAGTACTGAGCACCCATCACCCCGAGCAATGAGCACCCAGCACGCTGAGTACTCAGCACTGAGCACCCTGAGTACTGAGCACCGAGCACCCTGAGCACTGAGCACCCAGCACGCTGAGTACTGAGCACTGAGCACCCTGAGTACTGAGCACCGAGCACCCTGAGCACTGAGCACCCAGCACGCTGAGTACTGAGCACTGAGCACCCTGAGTACTGAGCACCGAGCACCCTGAGCACTGAGCACCCAGCACGCTGAGTACTGAGCACTGAGCACCCTGAGTACTGAGCACCCAGCACCCCGAGCACTGAGCACCCAGCACCCTGAGTACTGAGCACCGAGCACCCTGAGTACTGAGCACCCAGCACCCTGAGTACTGAGCACCCAGCGTCCTGAGCACCGAGCACGCAGCACCCTGAGTACTGAGCACCCAGCACCCTGAGCACTGAGCACCCAGCACCCTGAGTACTGAGCACTGAGCACCCCGAGTACTGAGCACCGAGCACCCCGAGCACTGAGCACCCAGCACCCCGAGCACCGAGCACCCTGAGTACTGAGCTCCCAGCACCCTGAGCACTGAGCACCCAGCACCCTGAGCACTGAGCACCCAGCACCCTGAGCACTGAGCACCCAGCACCCTGAGTACTGAGCACCGAGCACCCCGAGCACTGAGCACACAGCACCCCGAGCACCGAGCACCCTGAGTACTGAGCACTGAGCACCCTGAGTACTGAGCACTGAGCACCCTGAGTACTGAGCACCCAGCACCCTGAGTACTGAGCACCCAGCACCCTGAGCAATGAGAACCCTGAGTACTGAGCACCCAGCATCCTGAGTACTGAACACCCAGCACCCTGAGCACTGAGAACCCAGCACCCCGAGCACTGAGCACCCAGCAACCCGAGCACTGAGTACCCAGCACCCTGAGCACTGAGCACCCAGCACCCTGAGCACTGAGCACCCATCACCCTGAGGACTGAGCACTGAGCACCCAGCAACCCGAGCACTGAGCACCCAGCACCCCGAGCACTGAGCACCCAGCACCCTGAGTACTGAGCACCCAGCACCCTGAGCACTGATCACCCAGCACCCTGAGCACTGAGCACCCAGCACACTGAGCACTGAGCACCCAGCACCCTGAGTAGTGAGCACCCAACGTACTGAGCACCGAGCACCCCGAGCACTGAGCACCCAGCACCCTGAGTACTGAGCACCGATCACCCCGAGAACTGAGCACCCAGCACTCTGAGTACTGAGCTCCGAGCACCCCGAGAACTGAGCACCCAGCAACCGGAGTACTGAGCACCCAGCACCCTGAGTACTAAGCACCGAGCACCCTGAGTACTGAGCACCCAGTACCCTGAGCACTGAACACACAGCAGCCTGAGTACTGAGCACCCCGAGCACTGAGCACCCAGCACCCTGAGCACTGAGTACCCAGCACCCTGAGTACTGAGCAACCAGCACCCTGAGTACTGAACACCCAGCACCCTGAGCACTGAGCACTGAGCACCCTGAGCACTGAGTACTGAGCACTGAGCACCCTGAGCACTGAGCACGCAGCACCCCGAGTACTGAGCACCCAGCACCACGAGCACTGAGCACCCAGCGCCCCGAGCACTGAGCACCCAGCACCCCGAGCACTGAGCTCTGAGCACCCTGAGCACTGAGCACACAGCACCCCGAGTACTGAGCATTGAGCACCCTGAGCACTGAGCACCCAGCACCCCGAGTACTGAGCACTGAGCACCCCGAGCACTGAGTACCCAGCACCGTGAGCACTGAGCACCCAGCACCCTGAGCACTGAGCACCCAGCACCCTGAGCACTGAGCACCCAGCACACTGAGTACTGAGCACTGAGCACCCAGCACCCCGAGCACTGTGCACCCAGCACCCTGAGTACTGAGCACCCAGTACACTGAGCACTGAACACACAGCACCCTGAGTACTGACCACCCTCATCACTGAGCACCCAGCACCCTGAGCACTGAGCACCCAGTACCCTGAGTACTGAGCACTGAGTTCCCTGAGTACTGAGCACTGAGCACCCTGAGTACTGAGCACCCAGCACCCTGAGTACTGAGCACCCAGCACCCTGAGCAATGAGCACCCTGAGTACTGAGCACCCAGCACCCTGAGCACTGAGCACCGAGCACCCCGAGCACTGAGCACCCAGCACAGTGAGTACTGAGCACCCAGCACCCTGAGCAATGAGCACCCTGAGTACTGAGCACCCAGCACCCTGAGCAATGAGCACCCTGAGTACTGAGCACCCAGCACCCTGAGTACTAAGCACCGAACACCCTCAGTACTGAGCACCCAGTACCCTGAGCACTGAACACAGAGCACCCTCATTACTGAGCACCCCGAGCACTGAGCACCCAGCACCCTGAGCACTGAGGACCCAGCACCCTGAGTACTGTGCATCCAGCACCCCGAGCACTGAGCACCCAGCACCCTGAGTACTGAGCATCCAGCACCCCTAGCACTGAGCACCCAGCAACCTGAGTACTGAGTACTGAGCACCCAGCACCCAGAGCACTGAGCACCCAGCACCCTGTGTACTGAGCACTGAGTACCCATTACCCCGAGCACTGAGCACCCAGCACCCTGAGCACTGAGCACCCTGAGTACTGAGCACCCAGCACCCTGAGCACTGAGCACCCAGCACCGCGAGCACTGAGCACCCAGCACCCAGAGCACTGAGCACTGAGCACCCTGAGTACTGAGCACTGAGCACCCTGATCTCTGAGCACCGAGCACCCTGAGTACTGAGCACTGAGCACCCTGAGCATTGAGCACCCTGCTCCCTGAGTACTAAGCACCCAGCACCCTGAGCACTGAGGACCGAGCACCCTGAGTACTAAGCACGCAGCACCCTGAGTTCTGAGCACCCAGCACCCTGAACACTGAGCACCCAGCACGCTGAGTACTTAGCACTGAGCACCCTGAGTACTGAGCACCGAGCACCCTGAGCACTGAGCACCCAGCACGCTGAGTACTGAGCACTAAGTACCCTGAGTACTGAGCACCCAGCACCCTCAGTTCTGAGCACCCAGCACCCTGAGCACTTAGCACCCAGCACAACGAGTACTGAGCACCCAGCACCCTGAGTACTGAGCACCCAGCACCCCGAGCACTGAGCACCCAGCACGCTGAGAACTGAGCACTGAGCACCCTGAGTACTGAGCACCGAGCACCCTGAGCACTGAGCACCCAGCACGCAGAGTACTGAGCACTGAGCACCCTGAGTACTGAGCACCGAGCACCCTGAGCACTGAGCACCCAGCACGCTGAGTACTGAGCACTGAGCACCCTGAGTACAGAGCACCGAGCACCCTGAGCACTGAGCACCCAGCACGCTGAGTACTGAGCACCGAACACCCTGAGTACTGAGCACCCAGCACCCCGAGCACTGAGCACCCAGCACCCTGAGTACTGAGCACCGAGCACCCGGAGCACTGAGAACCCAGCACCATGTGTACTGAGCACCCAGCACCCTGAGTACTGAGCACCCAGCACCCCGAGCACTGAGCACCCAGCACCCTGAGTACTGAGCACCCAGCACCCGGAGCACTGAGCACCCAGCAACCCGAGCACTGAGAACCCAGCACCATGTGTACTGAGCACCCAGCACCCTGAGTACTGAGCACCCAGCACCCCGAGCACTGAGTACCCAGCACCCTGAGCACTGAGCAACCAGCACCCTGAGCACTGAGCACCCATCACCCTGAGGACTGAGCACTGAGCACCCAGCACCCCGAGCACTGAGCACCCAGCGCCCTGAGCACTGAGCACCCAGCACCCTGAGCACTGAGCACCCAGCAGCCCGAGCACTGATCACCCAGCACCCTGAGTACTGAGCACTGAGCACCCAGCACCACGAGCACTGAGCACCCAGCACCCTGAGCACTGAGCACCCAGCACCCTGAGTACTGAGCACCCAGCACCCTGAGTACTGAGCACCCAGCACCCCGAGCACTGAGCACCCAGCACCCTGAGTACTGTGCACTGAGCACCCAGCACCCCGATCACTGAGCACACAGCACCCTGAGCACTGAGCACCCAGCACCCCGAGCACTGAGCACCCAGCACCCTGAGTACTGAGCACTGAGCACCCAGCACCCCGAGCACTGAGCACCCAGCACCCTGAACACTGAGCACCCAGCACCCGAGTACTGAGCACCCAGTACACTGAGTACTGAGCACCCAGCACCCGAGTACTGAGCACCCAGCACCCTGAGTACTGAGCACCCAGCACCCTGAGTACTGAGCACCCAGCACCCTGAGCACTGAGCACTCAGCACCCCGAGCACTGAGCACCGAGCACCCTGAGCACTGAGCACCCAGCACGCTGAGTACTAAGCACTGAGCACCCTGAGTACTGAGCACCCAGCACCCTGAGTTCTGAGCACCCAGCACCCTGAGCACTTAGCACCCAGCACAACGAGTACTGAGCACCCAGCACCCTGAGTACTGAGCACCCAGCACCCCGAGCACTGAGCAGCCAGCACGCTGAGTACTCAGCACTGAGCACCCTGAGTACTGAGCACCGAGCACCCTGAGCACTGAGCACACAGCACCCCGAGTACTGAGCACTGAGCACCCTGAGCACTGAGCACCCAGCACCCCGAGTACTGAGCACTGAGCACCCTGAGTACTGAGCACCCAGCACCCTGAGCACTGAGTACCCAGCACCCTGAGCACTGAGCACCCAGCACCCTGAGCACTGAGCACCCAGCACCCTGAGCACTGAGCACCCAGCACCCTGAGTACTGAGCACTGAGCACCCAGCACCCCGAGCACTGAACACCCAGCACCCTGAGTACTGAGCACTGAGCACCCAGCACCCCGAGCACTGAGCACCCAGCACCCTGAGCACTGAGCACCCAGCACCCGAGTACTGAGCACCCAGCACCCTGAGTACTGAGCACCCAGCACCCTGAGTACTGAGCACCCAGCACCCCGAGCAGTGAGCACCCAGCACCCTGAGTACTGAGCACCCAGCACCCTGAGCACCGAGCACCCAGCACCCTGAGCACTGAGCATCCAGCACCCTGAGTAGTGAGCACCCAACGTACTGAGCACCGAGCACCCCGAGCACTGAGCACCCAGCACACTGAGTACTGAGCACCGAGCACCCCGAGCACTGAGCACCCAGCACCCTGAGTACTGAGCTCTGAGCCCCCTGAGCACTGAGCACCCAGTGCCCCGAGCACCGAGCACCCTGAGCACTGAGCACCCAGCAACCTGAGCAATGAGCACCCTGAGTACTGAGCACGCAGCACCTTGAGCGCTGAGCACTGAGAACCCCGAGCACTGAGCACCCAGCACCCGGAGTACTGAGCACCCAGCACCCTGAGTACTAAGCACCGAGCACCCTGAGTACTGAGCACCCAGCACCCTGAGCACTGAACACACAGCACCCTGACTACTGAGCACCTCGAGCACTGAGCACCCAGCACCCTGAGTATTGAGCACCGAGCACCCCGAGCACTGAGCACCCAGCACCGCGAGCACTGAGCACATAGCACCCCGAGCACTGAGCACCCAGCACCGCGAGCACTGAGCACATAGCACCCCGAGCACTGAGCACCCAGCACCCTTAGTACTGAGTACCCAGCACCATGAGCACTGAGCACCCAGCACCCTGAGCACTGAGCACACAGCACCCTGAGCACTGAGCACCCAGCACCCTGAGTACTGAGCACTGAGCACCCAGCACCCCGAGCACTGAGCACCCAGCACCCTGAGTACTGAGCACCGAGCACCCCGAGCATTGAGCACCCAGCACCCTGAGTACTGAGCTTCGAGCACCCCAAGCACTGAGCACCCAGTGCCCCGAGAACCGAGCACCCTGAGCACTGAGCACCAAGCACCCTGAGTACTGAGCACCCAGCACCTTGAGCAATGAGCACCCTGAGTACTGAGCACCCAGCACCTTGAGCACTGAGCACCGAGCACCCCGAGCACTGAGCACCCAGCACCCCGAGCACTGAGCACCCAGCACCCTGAGCACTGTGCACCCAGCACCCGAGTACTGAGCACCCAGCACCCTGAGTACTGAGCACCCAGCACCCTGAGTACTGAGCACCCAGCACCCCGAGTACTGACCACCCAGCACCCTGAGTACTGAGCACCCAGCACCCTGAGCACTGAGCACCCAGCACCCCGAGCACTGAGCACCCAACACACCGAGTACTGAGCACCCAGCACCCTGAGCAATGAGCACGCTGAGTACTGAGCACCCAGCACCCTGAGCAATGAGCACCCTGAGTACTGAGCACCCAGCACCCTGAGTACTAAGCACCGAACATACTCAGTACTGAGCACCCAGTACCCTGAGCACTGAACACACAGCACCCTCAGTACTGAGCACCCCGAGCACTGAGCACCCAGCACCCTGAGCACTGAGGACCCAGCACCCTGAGTACTGTGCTTCCAGCACCCCGAGCACTGAGCACCCAGCACCCTGAGTACTGAGCATCCAGCACCCCGAGCACTGAGCACCCAGCACCCTGAGTACTGTGTACTGAGCACCCAGCACCCAGAGCACTGAGCACCCAGCACCCCGAGCACTGAGCACCCAGCACCCAGAGCACTGAGCACTGAGCACCCTGAGTACTGAGCACTGAGCACCCTGATCACTGAGCACCGAGCACCCTGAGTACTGAGCACTGAGCACCCTGAGCATTGAGCACCCTGCTCCCTGAGTACTAAGCACCCAGCACCCTGAGCACTGAGGACCGAGCACCCTGAGTACTAAGCACCCAGCACCCTGAGTACTGAGCACCCAGCACCCTGAGCACTGAGCACCCTGAGTACTGAGCACCCAGCACCCTGAGCACTGAGCACCCAGCACCCCGAGCACTGAGCACCCAGCACCCAGAGCACTGAGCACTGAGCACCCTGAGTACTGAGCACTGAGCACCCTGATCACTGAGCACCGAGCACCCTGAGTACTGAGCACTGAGCACCCTGAGCATTGAGCACCCTGCTCCCTGAGTACTAAGCACCCAGCACCCTGAGCACTGAGGACCGAGCACCCTGAGTACTAAGCACCCAGCACCCTGAGTACTGAGCACCCAGCACCCTGAACACTGAGCACCCAGCACGCTGAGTACTGAGCACTGAGCACCCTGAGTACTGAGCACCGAGCACCCTGAGCACTGAGCACCCAGCACGCTGAGTACTGAGCACTGAGTACCCTGAGTACTGAGCACCCAGCACCCTCAGTTCTGAGCACCCAGCACCCTGAGCACTTAGCACCCAGCACAACGAGTACTGAGCACCCAGCACCCTGAGTACTGAGCACCCAGCACCCCGAGCACTGAGCACCCAGCACGCTGAGTACTGAGCACTGAGCACCCTGAGTACTGAGCACAGAGCATCCTGAGGACTGAGCACCCAGCACGCTGAGTACTGAGCACTGAGCACCCTGAGTACTGAGCACCGAGCACCCTGAGCACTGAGCACCCAGCACGCTGAGTACTGAGCACCCAGCACCCTGAGTACTAAGCACCGAGCACCCTGAGTACTGAGCACCCAGTACCCTGAGCACTGAACACACAGCAGCCTGAGTACTGAGCACCCCGAGCACTGAGCACCCAGCACCCTGAGCACTGAGTACCCAGCACCCTGAGTACTGAGCAACCAGCACCCTGAGTACTGAACACCCAGCACCCTGAGCACTGAGCACTGAGCACCCTGAGCACTGAGTACTGAGCACTGAGCACCCTGAGCACTGAGCACGCAGCACCCCGAGTACTGAGCACCCAGCACCACGAGCACTGAGCACCCAGCGCCCCGAGCACTGAGCACCCAGCACCCCGAGCACTGAGCTCTGAGCACCCTGAGCACTGAGCACACAGCACCCCGAGTACTGAGCATTGAGCACCCTGAGCACTGAGCACCCAGCACCCCGAGTACTGAGCACTGAGCACCCTGAGCACTGAGTAGCCAGCACCGTGAGCACTGAGCACCCAGCACCCTGAGCACTGAGCACCCAGCACCCTGAGCACTGAGCACCCAGCACACTGAGTACTGAGCACTGAGCACCCAGCACCCCGAGCACTGAGCACCCAGCACCCTGAGTACTGAGCACCCAGTACACTGAGCACTGAACACACAGCACCCTGAGTACTGACCACCCTCATCACTGAGCACCCAGCACCCCGAGCACTGAGCACCCAGCACCCTTAGTACTGAGTACCCAGCACCATGAGCACTGAGCACCCAGCACCCTGAGCACTGAGCACACAGCACCCTGAGCACTGAGCACCCAGCACCCTGAGTACTGAGCACTGAGCACCCAGCACCCCGAGCACTGAGCACCCAGCACCCTGAGTACTGAGCACCGAGCACCCCGAGCATTGAGCACCCAGCACCCTGAGTACTGAGCTTCGAGCACCCCAAGCACTGAGCACCCAGTGCCCCGAGAACCGAGCACCCTGAGCACTGAGCACCAAGCACCCTGAGTACTGAGCACCCAGCACCTTGAGCAATGAGCACCCTGAGTACTGAGCACCCAGCACCTTGAGCACTGAGCACCGAGCACCCCGAGCACTGAGCACCCAGCACCCCGAGCACTGAGCACCCAGCACCCTGAGCACTGTGCACCCAGCACCCGAGTACTGAGCACCCAGAACCCTGAGTACTGAGCACCCAGCACCCTGAGTACTGAGCACCCAGCACCCCGAGTACTGACCACCCAGCACCCTGAGTACTGAGCACCCAGCACCCTGAGCACTGAGCACCCAGCACCCCGAGCACTGAGCACCCAGCACACTGAGTACTGAGCACCCAGCACCCTGAGCAATGAGCACGCTGAGTACTGAGCACCCAGCACCCTGAGCAATGAGCACCCTGAGTACTGAGCACCCAGCACCCTGAGTACTAAGCACCGAACATACTCAGTACTGAGCACCCAGTACCCTGAGCACTGAACACACAGCACCCTCAGTACTGAGCACCCCGAGCACTGAGCACCCAGCACCCTGAGCACTGAGGACCCAGCACCCTGAGTACTGTGCTTCCAGCACCCCGAGCACTGAGCACCCAGCACCCTGAGTACTGAGCATCCAGCACCCCGAGCACTGAGCACCCAGCACCCTGAGTACTGTGTACTGAGCACCCAGCACCCAGAGCACTGAGCACCCAGCACCCCGAGCACTGAGCACCCAGCACCCAGAGCACTGAGCACTGAGCACCCTGAGTACTGAGCACTGAGCACCCTGATCACTGAGCACCGAGCACCCTGAGTACTGAGCACTGAGCACCCTGAGCATTGAGCACCCTGCTCCCTGAGTACTAAGCACCCAGCACCCTGAGCACTGAGGACCGAGCACCCTGAGTACTAAGCACCCAGCACCCTGAGTACTGAGCACCCAGCACCCTGAGCACTGAGCACCCTGAGTACTGAGCACCCAGCACCCTGAGCACTGAGCACCCAGCACCCCGAGCACTGAGCACCCAGCACCCAGAGCACTGAGCACTGAGCACCCTGAGTACTGAGCACTGAGCACCCTGATCACTGAGCACCGAGCACCCTGAGTACTGAGCACTGAGCACCCTGAGCATTGAGCACCCTGCTCCCTGAGTACTAAGCACCCAGCACCCTGAGCACTGAGGACCGAGCACCCTGAGTACTAAGCACCCAGCACCCTGAGTACTGAGCACCCAGCACCCTGAACACTGAGCACCCAGCACGCTGAGTACTGAGCACTGAGCACCCTGAGTACTGAGCACCGAGCACCCTGAGCACTGAGCACCCAGCACGCTGAGTACTGAGCACTGAGTACCCTGAGTACTGAGCACCCAGCACCCTCAGTTCTGAGCACCCAGCACCCTGAGCACTTAGCACCCAGCACAACGAGTACTGAGCACCCAGCACCCTGAGTACTGAGCACCCAGCACCCCGAGCACTGAGCACCCAGCACGCTGAGTACTGAGCACTGAGCACCCTGAGTACTGAGCACAGAGCATCCTGAGGACTGAGCACCCAGCACGCTGAGTACTGAGCACTGAGCACCCTGAGTACTGAGCACCGAGCACCCTGAGCACTGAGCACCCAGCACGCTGAGTACTGAGCACCCAGCACCCTGAGTACTAAGCACCGAGCACCCTGAGTACTGAGCACCCAGTACCCTGAGCACTGAACACACAGCAGCCTGAGTACTGAGCACCCCGAGCACTGAGCACCCAGCACCCTGAGCACTGAGTACCCAGCACCCTGAGTACTGAGCAACCAGCACCCTGAGTACTGAACACCCAGCACCCTGAGCACTGAGCACTGAGCACCCTGAGCACTGAGTACTGAGCACTGAGCACCCTGAGCACTGAGCACGCAGCACCCCGAGTACTGAGCACCCAGCACCACGAGCACTGAGCACCCAGCGCCCCGAGCACTGAGCACCCAGCACCCCGAGCACTGAGCTCTGAGCACCCTGAGCACTGAGCACACAGCACCCCGAGTACTGAGCATTGAGCACCCTGAGCACTGAGCACCCAGCACCCCGAGTACTGAGCACTGAGCACCCCGAGCACTGAGTACCCAGCACCGTGAGCACTGAGCACCCAGCACCCTGAGCACTGAGCACCCAGCACCCTGAGCACTGAGCACCCAGCACACTGAGTACTGAGCACTGAGCACCCAGCACCCCGAGCACTGAGCACCCAGCACCCTGAGTACTGAGCACCCAGTACACTGAGCACTGAACACACAGCACCCTGAGTACTGACCACCCTCATCACTGAGCACCCAGCACCCTGAGCACTGAGCACCCAGTACCCTGAGTACTGAGCACTGAGTTCCCTGAGTACTGAGCACTGAGCACCCTGAGTACTGAGCACCCAGCACCCTGAGTACTGAGCACCCAGCACCCTGAGCAATGAGCACCCTGAGTACTGAGCACCCAGCACCCTGAGCACTGAGCACCGAGCACCCCGAGCACTGAGCACCCAGCACACTGAGTACTGAGCACCCAGCACCCTGAGCAATGAGCACCCTGAGTACTGAGCACCCAGCACCCTGAGCAATGAGCACCCTGAGTACTGAGCACCCAGCACCCTGAGTACTAAGCACCGAACACCCTCAGTACTGAGCACCCAGTACCCTGAGCACTGAACACAGAGCACCCTCAGTACTGAGCACCCCGAGCACTGAGCACCCAGCACCCTGAGCACTGAGGACCCAGCACCCTGAGTACTGTGCATCCAGCACCCCGAGCACTGAGCACCCAGCACCCTGAGTACTGAGCATCCAGCACCCCTAGCACTGAGCACCCAGCAACCTGAGTACTGAGTACTGAGCACCCAGCACCCAGAGCACTGAGCACCCAGCACCCTGTGTACTGAGCACTGAGTACCCATTACCCCGAGCACTGAGCACCCAGCACCCTGAGCACTGAGCACCCTGAGTACTGAGCACCCAGCACCCTGAGCACTGAGCACCCAGCACCGCGAGCACTGAGCACCCAGCACCCAGAGCACTGAGCACTGAGCACCCTGAGTACTGAGCACTGAGCACCCTGATCTCTGAGCACCGAGCACCCTGAGTACTGAGCACTGAGCACCCTGAGCATTGAGCACCCTGCTCCCTGAGTACTAAGCACCCAGCACCCTGAGCACTGAGGACCGAGCACCCTGAGTACTAAGCACGCAGCACCCTGAGTTCTGAGCACCCAGCACCCTGAACACTGAGCACCCAGCACGCTGAGTACTGAGCACTGAGCACCCTGAGTACTGAGCACCGAGCACCCTGAGCACTGAGCACCCAGCACGCTGAGTACTGAGCACTGAGTACCCTGAGTACTGAGCACCCAGCACCCTCAGTTCTGAGCACCCAGCACCCTGAGCACTTAGCACCCAGCACAACGAGTACTGAGCACCCAGCACCCTGAGTACTGAGCACCCAGCACCCCGAGCACTGAGCACCCAGCACGCTGAGAACTGAGCACTGAGCACCCTGAGTACTGAGCATCGAGCACTCCTGAGCACTGAGCACCCAGCACGCAGAGTACTGAGCACTGAGCACCCTGAGTACTGAGCACCGAGCACCCTGAGCACTGAGCACCCAGCACGCTGAGTACTGAGCACTGAGCACCCTGAGTACTGAGCACCGAGCACCCTGAGCACTGAGCACCCAGCACGCTGAGTACTGAGCACCGAACACCCTGAGTACTGAGCACCCAGCACCCCCGAGCACTGAGCACCCAGCACCCTGAGTACTGAGCACTCGAGCACCCTGATGTACTGAGCAACCCAGCAACCTGAGTAACTGAGCACCCAGCGTACTGAGCACCGTGCACCCAGCACCCTGAGTACTGAGCACCCAGCACCCTGAGCACTGAGCACCCAGCACCCTGAGTACTGAGCACTGAGCACCCGGAGGACTGAGCACCGAGCACCCCGAGCACTGAGCACCCAGCACCCCGAGCACCAAGCACCCTGAGTACTGAGCACCCAGCACCCTGAGCACTGAGCACCCAGCACCCTGAGCACTGAGCACCCAGCTCCCTGAGTACTGAGCACCCCAGCACCCTGAGTACTGAGCACCGAGCACCCCGAGCACTGAGCACCCAGCACCCTGAGCACCGAGCACCCTGAGTACTGAGCACTGAGCACCCTGAGTTACTGAGCACTGAGCACCCTGAGTAACTGAGCACCCAGCACCCTGAGTACTGAGCACCAAGCACCCTGAGCAAAGAGAACCCTGAGTACTGAGCACCCAGCATCCTGAGTACTGAAACACCCAGCACCCTAAGCACTGAACACACAGCACCCCGAGCACTGAGCACCCAGCACCCGGAGCACTGAGCACCCAGCAACCCGAGCACTGAGAACCCAGCACCATGTGTTACTGAGCACCCAGCACCCTGAGTACTGAGCACCCAGCACCCCGAGCACTGAGTACCCAGCACCCTGAGCACTGAGCAACCAGCACCCTGAGCACTGAGCACCCATCACCCTGAGGACTGAGCACTGAGCACCCAGCACCCCGAGCACTGAGCACCCAGCGCCCTGAGCACTGAGCACCCAGCACCCTGAGCACTGAGCACCCAGCAGCCCGAGCACTGATCACCCAGCACCCTGAGTACTGAGCACTGAGCACCCAGCAACCACGAGCACTGAGCACCCAGCACCCTGAGCACTGAGCACCCAGCACCCTGAGTACTGAGCACCCAGCACCCTGAGTACTGAGCACCCAGCACCCCCGAGCACTGAGCACCCAGCACCCTGAGTACTGTGCACTGAGCACCCAGCACCCCGATCACTGAGCACACAGCACCCTGAGCACTGAGCACCCAGCACCCCGAGCACTGAGCCACCCAGCACCCCTGAGTACTGAGCACTGAGCACCCAGCACCTCCGAGCACTGAGCACCCAGCACCCTGAACACTGAGCACCCCAGCACCCGAGTACTGAGCACCCAGTAACCCTGAGTACTGAGCACCCAGCACCCGAGTACTGAGCACCCAGCACCCTGAGTACTGAGCACCCCAGCACCCTGAGTACTGAGCACCCAGCACCCTGAGCACTGAGCACTCAGCACCCCGAGCACTGAGCACCGAGCACCCTGAGCACTGAGCACCCAGCACGCTGAGTACTAAGCACTGAGACCCTGAGTACTGAGCACCCAGCACCCTGAGTTTCTGAGCACCCAGCACCCTGAGCACTTAGCACCCAGCACAACGAGTACTGAGCACCCAGCACCCTGAGTACTGAGCACCCAGCACCTCCGAGCACTGAGCAGCCCAGCACGCTGAGTACTTCAGCACTGAGCACCCTGAGTACTGAGCACCGAGCACCCTGAGCACTGAGCACACAGCACCCCGAGTACTGAGCACTGAGCACCCTGAGCACTGAGCACCCAGCACCCCGAGTACTGAGCACTGAGCACCCTGAGTACTGAGCACCCAGCACCCTGAGCACTGAGTACCCAGCACCCTGAGCACTGAGCACCCAGCACCCTGAGCACTGAGCACCCAGGCACCCTGAGCACTGAGCACCCAGCACCCTGAGTACTGAGCAACT
>NW_024544910.1:0-144740 GCF_018167655.1 Microtus oregoni | reverse complement strand
CCTCAGTACTCAGGGTGCTGGGTGCTCAGTACTCAGGGTGATCTGTTCTCAGTACTTAGGCTGCTGGGTGCTCAGTGCTCGGGGTGCTGGGTGCTCAGTGCTCAGGGTGATCGGTGCTCAGTACTCAGGGTGCTGGGTGCTCAGTGCTCAGGGTGCTGGGTGCTCAGTCCTCAGGTTGCTCAGTGCTCAGGGTGCTGGGTGCTCAGTGCTCGGGGTGCTCGGTGCTCAGTACTCAGGGTGCTGAGTGCTCAGTAGTCAGGGTGCTGGGTGCTCAGTACTCGGGGTGCTGGGTGCTCAGTGCTCAGCGTGCTGGGTGCTCAGTACTCAGGGTGCTCGGTGCTCAGTGCTTGGGGTGCTGGGTGCTCAGTACTCAGGGTGCTGGGTGCTCAGTGCTCAGGGTGCTGGGTGCTCAGTGCTCAGGGTGCTGGGTGCTCAGTACTCAGTGCTCAGGATGCTAGGTGCTCAGTGCTCGGGCTGCTGGGTGCTCAGTGCTCAGGGTGCTGGGTGCTCAGTGCTAGGGGTGCTGGGTCCTCAGTGCTCGGGGTCTGGGTGCTCAGTACTCAGGGTGCTGGGTGCTCAGTACTCAGGGTGCTGAGTGCTCAGTGCTCAGGGTGCTGGGTGCTCAGTGATCTGGGTGCTGGGTGCTCAGTGCTCAGGGAGCTGGGTGCTCAGTGCTCAGGGTGCTGGGTGCTCAGTGATCGGGGTGATGGGTGCTGATTGCTCAGGGTGCTGGGTGCTCAGTGCTCGGGGTGCTCGGTGCTCAGTGCTCAGGGTCCTGGGTGCTCAGTACTCAGGGTGCTGGGTGCTTAGTACTCAGGGTGCTCAGTGCTCAGTACACAGGGTGCTGGATGCTCAGTGCTCGGGGTGCTGGGTGCTCAGTGCTCAGTACTCAGGGTGCTGGGTGCTCAGTGCTCAGGGTGCTGGGTGCTCAGTGCTCGGGGTGCTGGGTGCTCAGTGCTCAGGGTGATCGGTGCTCAGTACTCAGGGTGCTGGGTGCTCAGTGCTCAGGGTGCTGGGTGCTCAGTCCTCAGGGTGCTCAGTGCTCAGGGTGCTGGGTGCTCAGTGCTCGGGGTGCTCGGTGCTCAATACTCAGGGTGCTGTGTGCTCAGTACTCAGGGTGCTGGGTGCTCAGTACTCATGGTGCTGGGTGCTCAGTGCTCAGGGCGCTGGGTGCTCAGTGCTCGGGGTGCTGGGTGCTCAGTGCTCAGGGTGCTGGGTGCTCAGTGCTCAGGGCGCTGGGTGCTCAGTGCTCGGGGTGCTGGGTGCTCAGTGCTCGGGGTGCTGGGTGGTCAGTGCTCAGTGCTCAAGGTGCTGGGTGCTCAGTACTCAGTGCTCAGGATGCTGGGTGCTCAGTGCTCGGGCTGCTGGGTGCTCAGTGCTCAGGGTGCTGGGTGCTCAGTGCTCGGGGTGCTCGGTGCTCAGTGCTCAGGGTCCTGGGTGCTCAGTACTCAGGGTGCTGGGTGCTTAGTACTCAGGGTGGTCAGTGCTCAGTACACAGGGTGCTGGGTGCTCAGTGCTCGGGGTGCTGGGTGCTCAGTGCTCAGTACTCAGGGTGCTGGGTGCTCAGTGCTCAGGGTGCTGAGTGTTCAGTACTCAGCGTGCTGGGTGCTCAGTACTCAGGGTGCTGGGTGCTCAGTGCTCAGGGTGCTGGGTGCTCCGTGCTCAGGGTGCTGGGTGCTCAGTGCTCGGGGAGCTCGGTGCTCAGTACTCAGGGTGCTGGGTGCTCAGTACTCAGTGCTCGGGGTCCTGGGTGCTCCGTGCTCGGGGTGCTGGGTGCTCAGTACTCAGGGTGCTGGGTGCTCATTCTCGGGGTGCTGGGTGCTCAGTGCTCGGGGTGCTGGGTGCTCAGTACTCAGGGTGCTGGGGGCTCAGTACTCAGGGTGCTGGGTGCTCAGTACTCAGGGTGATCGGTTCTCAGTACTCAGGGTGCTGGGTGCTCATTCTCGGGGTGCTGGGTGCTCAGTGCTCGGGTTGCTGGGTGCTCAGTACTCAGGGTGCTGGGGGCTCAGTACTCAGGGTGCTGGGTGCTCAGTACTCATTGTGATCTGTTCTCAGTACTTAGGCTGCTGGGTGCTCAGTGCTCGGGGTGCTGGGTGCTCAGTGCTCAGGGTGATCGGTGCTCAGTACTCAGGGTGCTGGGTGCTCAGTGCTCAGGGTGCTGGGTGCTCAGTCCTCAGGTTGCTCAGTGCTCAGGGTGCTGGGTGCTCAGTGCTCGGGTGCTCGGTGCTCAGTACTCAGGGTTCTGAGTGCACAGTACTCAGGGTGCTGGGTGCTCAGTACTCGGGGTGCTGGGTGCTCAGTGCTCAGCGTGCTGGGTGCTCAGTACTCAGGGTGCTCGGTGCTCAGTGCTTGGGGTGCTGGGTGCTCAGTACTCAGGGTGCTGGGTGCTCAGTGCTCAGGGTGCTGGGTGCTCAGTGCTCAGGGTGCTGGGTGCTCAGTACTCAGTGCTCAGGATGCTGGGTGCTCAGTGCTCGGGCTGCTGGGTGCTCAGTGCTCAGGGTGCTGGGTGCTCAGTGCTAGGGTCGCTGGGTCCTCAGTGCTCGGGGTCTGGGTGCTCAGTACTCCTCCAGGGTGCTGGGTGCTCAGTACTCAGGGTGCTGGGTGCTCAGTGTTCAGGGTGCTGGGTGCTCAGTGCTCTGGGTGCTGGGTGCTCAGTGCTCAGGGTGCTGGGTGCTCAGTGCTCAGGGTGCTGGGTGCTCATTGATCGGGGTGATAGGTGCTGATTGCTCAGGGTGCTGGGTGCTCAGTGCTCGGGGTGCTCGGTGCTCAGTGCTCAGGGTCCTGGGTGCTCAGTACTCAGGGTGCTGGGTGCTTAGTACTCAGGGTGCTCAGTGCTTAGTACACAGGGTGCTGGATGCTCAGTGCTCGGGGTGCTGGGTGCTCAGTGCTCAGTACTCAGGGTGCTGGGTGCTCAGTGCTCAGGGTGCTGGGTGCTCAGTGCTCGGGGTGCTGGGTGCTCAGTGCTCAGGGTGATCGGTGCTCAGTACTCAGGGTGCTGGGTGCTCAGTGCTCAGGGTGCTGGGTGCTCAGTCCTCAGGGTGCTCAGTGCTCAGGGTGCTGGGTGCTCAGTGCTCGGGGTGCTCGGTGCTCAATACTCAGGGTGCTGTGTGCTCAGTACTCAGGGTGCTGGGTGCTCAGTACTCATTGTGCTGGGTGCTCAGTGCTCAGGGCGCTGGGTGCTCAGTGCTCGGGGTGCTGGGTGCTCAGTGCTCAGGGTGCTGGGTGCTCAGTGCTCAGGGCGCTCGGTGCTCAGTGCTCGGGGTGCTGGGTGCTCAGTGCTCGGGGTGCTGGGTGGTCAGTGCACAGTGCTCAAGGTGCTGGGTGCTCAGTGCTCAGTGCTCAGGGTGCTGGGTGCTAAGTACTCAGGGTGCTGTGTGCTCAGTACTCAGGGTGCTGGGTGCTCAGTACTCAGGGTGCTGGGTGCTCATTCTCGGGGTGCTGGGTGCTCAGTGCTCGGGGAGCTGGGTGCTCAGTACTCAGGGTGCTGGGGGCTCAGTACTCAGGGTGCTGGGTGCTCAGTACTCAGGGTGCTCGGTTCTCAGTACTCAGGGTGCTGGGTGCTCATTCTCGGGGTGCTGGGTGATCAGTGCTCGGGTTGCTGGGTGCTCAGTACTCAGGGTGCTGGGGGCTCAGTACTCAGGGTGCTGGGTGCTCAGTACTCAGGGTGATCTGTTCTCAGTACTTAGGCTGCTGGGTGCTCAGTGCTCGGGGTGCTGGGTGCTCACTGCTCAGGGTGATCGGTGCTCAGTACTCAGGGTGCTGGGTGCTCAGTGCTCAGGGTGCTGGGTGCTCAGTCCTCAGGTTGCTCAGTGCTCAGGGTGCTGGGTGCTCAGTGCTCGGGGTGCTCGGTGCTCAGTACTCAGGGTGCTGAGTGCTCAGTACTCAGGGTGCTGGGTGCTCAGTACGCGGGGTGCTGGGTGCTCAGTGCTCAGCGTGCTGGGTGCTCAGTACTTAGGGTGCTCGGTGCTCAGTGCTTGGGGTGCTGGGTGCTCAGTACTCAGGGTGCTGGGTGCTCAGTGCTCAGGGTGCTGGGTGCTCAGTGCTCAGGGTGCTGCGTGCTCAGTACTCAGTGCTCAGGATGCTGGGTGCTCAGTGCTCGGGCTGCTGGGTGCTCAGTGCTCAGGGTGCTGGGTGCTCAGTGCTAGGGGTGATGGGTCCTCAGTGCTCGGGGTCTGGGTGCTCAGTACTCAGGGTGCTGGGTGCTCAGTGCTCAGGGTGCTGGGTGCTCAGTACTCAGGGTGCTGGGTGCTCAGTACTCAGGGTGCTCGGTGCTCAGTACTCAGGGTGCTGGGTGCTCAGTGCTCAGGGTGCTGGGTACTCAGTACTCAGGGTGCTGGGTGCTCAGTACTCAGGGTGCTGGGTGCTCAGTGCTCAGGGTGCTGGGTGCTCAGTGCTCAGGGTGCTGGGTGCTCAGTACTCAGGGTGCTGGGTGCTTAGTGCTCAGGGTGATCGGTGCTCAGTACTCAGGGTGCTCAGTACTCAGGATGCTGGGTGCTCAGTGCTCAGGGTGCTGGGTGCTCAGTACTCAGGGTGCTGGGTGCTCAGTGCTCGGGGTGCTGGGTGCTCAGTGCTCAGGGTGATCGGTGCTCAGTACTCAGGGTGCTGGGTGCTCAGTGCTCAGGGTGCTGGGTGCTCAGGCCTCAGGGTGCTCAGTGCTCAGGGTGCTGGGTGCTCAGTGCTCGGGGTGCTCGGTGCTCAGTACTCAGGGTGCTGAGTGCTCAGTACTCAGGGTGCTGGGTGCTCAGTACTCATGGTGCTGGGTGCTCAGTACTCAGGGGACTGGGTGCTCAGTGCTCAGGGTGCTGGGTGCTCAGTGCTCAGGGCGCTGGGTGCTCAGTGCTCGGGGTGCTGGGTGCTCAGTGCTCGGGGTGCTGGGTGGTCAGTGCACAGTGCTCAAGGTGCTGGGTGTTCAGTGCTCAGTGCTCAGGGTGCTGGGTGCTCAGTACTCAGGGTGCTGGGTGCTCAGTACTCAGGGTGCTGGGTGCTCAGTTCTCGTGGTGCTGGGTGCTTAGTGCTCAGGGTGCTGGGTGCTCAGTGCTCAGGGTGCTGGGTGCTCAGTACTCAGGGTGCTGGGTGCTCAGTGCTCGGGGTGCTCGGTGCTCAGTACTCAAGGTGCTGGGTGCTCAGTGCTCAGGGTGCTGGGTGCTCAGTCCTCGGGGTGCTCCGTGCTCAGTGCTCAGGGTGCTGGGTGCTCATTACTCAGGGTGCTGGGTGCTCAGTGCTCGGGGTGCTCGGTGCTCAGTACTCAAGGTGCTGGGTGCTCAGTGCTCAGGGTGCCGGGTGCTCAGTCCTCGGGGTGCTCCGTGCTCAGTGATCACCGTGCTGGGTGCTCAGTACTCAGGGTGCTCGGTGTTCAGTACTCAGGGTTCTCAGTGCTCAGTACTCAGGGTGCTGGGTGCTCAGTGCTCAGGGTGCTGGGTGCTCAGTACTCAGGGTGCTCAGTGCTCAGTACTCGGGGTGCTTGTTGCTCAGCACTCAGGTTGCTCAGTGCTCAGTGCTCGGGGTGCTGGGTGCTCAGTACTCAGGGTGCTCGGTGCTCAGTACTAAGGGTGCTCAGTGCTCAGTACTCAGGTTGCTCAGTGCTCAGTGCTTGGGGTGCTGGGTGCTCAGTACTCAGGATGCTGGGTGCTCAGTACTCAGGGTGCTGGGTGCTCAGTGCTCAGTACTCAGCGTGCTGGGTGCTCAGTGCTCGGGGTGCTGGGTCCTCAGTGCTCAGGGTGCTGGGTGCTCAGTACTCAGGGTGCTGGGTGCTCAGTGCTCGGGGTGCTGGGTCCTCAGTGCTCAGGGTGCTCAGTGCTCAGTGGTCGGGGTGCTGGGTGCTCAGTGCTCGGGGTGCTGGGTGCTCAGTGCTCAGGGTGCTGGTTGCTCAGTACTCAGTGTGCTCAGTGCTCAGGGTGCTGGGTGCTCAGAACTCAGGGTGCTGGGTGCGCAGTACTCAGGGTGCTGGGTGCTCAGAACTCAGGGTGCTTGATGCTCAGTACTCAGGGTGCTGGGTGCTCATTCTCGGGTTACTGGGTGCTCAGGACTCAGGTTGCTCAGTACTCTGGGTGCTCGGGGCTCAGTACTCATGGTGCTGGGTGCTCAGTACTCAGGGTGCTCGGTGCTCAGTTCTCAGGGTGCTTGGTGCTCAGTGTTTGGGGTGCTGGGTGCTCAGTACTCAGGGTGCTTGTTGCTCAGTGCTCAGGGTGCTGGCTGCTCAGTGCTCAGGGTGCTGGGTGCTCAGTACTCAGTGCTCAGGATGCTGGGTGCTCAGTGCTCAGGGTGCTGGGTGCTCAGTGCTCAGGGTGCTGGGTTCTCAGTGACCGGGGTGATGGGTGCTGAGTGCTCAGGGTGCTGGGTGCTTAGTGCTCGGGGTGCTCGGTGCTCAGTGCTCGGGTGCTGGGTGCTCAGTACTCAGGGTGCTGGGTGCTCAGTACTCAGGGTGCTGGGTGCTCAGTGCTCGGGTTACCCGGTGCTCAGTGCTCGGGTTGCTCAGTGCTCAGTACTCAGGGTGCTGAGTGCTCAGTGCTCAGGGTGCTGGGTGCTCAGTGCTCAGGGTGCTGGGTTCTCAGTGCTCAGCGTGCTTGATGCTCAGTACTCAGGGTGCTGGGTGCTCAGTGCTCAGGGTGCTTGATGCTCAGTGCTCAGGGTGCTGGGTGCTCAGTGCTCTGGGTGCTTGGTGCTCAGTGCTCAGGGTGCTGGGTGCTCAGTGCTCAGGGTGCTGGGTGCTCAGTGACCGGGGTGATGGGTGCTGAGTGCTCAGGGTGCTGGGTGCTCAGTGCTCGGGGTGCTCGGTGCTCAGTGCTCGGGGTGCTGGGTGCTCAGTACTCAGGGTGCTGGGTGCTTAGTACTCAGGGTGCTCAGTGCTCAGTACACAGGGTGCTGGGTGCTCAGTGCTCGGGGTGCTGGGTGCTCAGTGCTCAGTACTCAGGGTGCTGGGTGCTCAGTGCTCAGGGTGCTGAGTGCTCAGTACTCAGCGTGCTGGGTGCTCAGTACTCAGGGTGCTGGGTGCTCAGTGCTCTGGGTGCTGGGTGCTCCGTGCTCAGGGTGCTGGGTGCTCAGTGCTCGGGGAGCTCGGTGCTCAGTACTCAGGGTGCTGGGTGCTCAGTACTCAGTGCTCGGGGTCCTGGGTGCTCCGTGCTCGGGGTGCTGGGTGCTCAGTACTCAGGGTGCTGGGTGCTCATTCTCGGGGTGCTGGGTACTCAGTGCTCGGGTTGCTGGGTGCTCAGTACTCAGGGTGCTGGGGGCTCAGTACTCAGGGTGCTGGGTGCTCAGTACTCAGGGTGCTCGGTTCTCAGTACTCAGGGTGCTGGGTGCTCATTCTCGGGGTGCTGGGTGCTCAGTGCTCGGGTTGCTGGGTGCTCAGTACTCAGGGTGCTGGGGGCTCAGTACTCAGGGTGCTGGGTGCTCAGTACTCAGGGTGATCTGTTCTCAGTACTTAGGCTGCTGGGTGCTCAGTGCTCGGGGTGCTGGGTGCTCAGTGCTCAGGGTGATCGGTGCTCAGTACTCAGGGTGCTGGGTGCTCAGTGCTCAGGGTGCTGGGTGCTCAGTCCTCAGGTTGCTCAGTGCTCAGGGTGCTCTGTGCTCAGTGCTCGGGGTGCTCGGTGCTCAGTACTCAGGGTGCTGAGTGCTCAGTAGTCAGGGTGCTGGGTGCTCAGTACTCAGGGTGCTGGGTGCTCAGTGCTCAGCGTGCTGGGTGCTCAGTACTCAGGGTGCTCGGTGCTCAGTGCTTGGGGTGCTGGGTGCTCAGTACTCAGGGTGCTGGGTGCTCAGTGCTCAGGGTGCTGGGTGCTCAGTGCTCAGGGTGCTGGGTGCTCAGTACTCAGTGCTCAGGATGCTGGGTGCTCAGTGCTCGGGCTGCTGGGTGCTCAGTGCTCAGGGTGCTGGGTGCTCAGTGCTAGGGGTGCTGGGTCCTCAGTGCTCGGGGTCTGGGTGCTCAGTACTCAGGGTGCTGGGTGCTCAGTACTCAGGGTGCTGGGTGCTCAGTGCTCAGGGTGCTGGGTGCTCAGTGCTCTGGGTGCTGGGTGCTCAGTGCTCAGGGTGCTGGGTGCTCAGTGCTCAGGGTGCTGGGTGCTCAGTGATCGGGGTGATGGGTGCTGATTGCTCAGGGTGCTGGGTGCTCAGTGCTCGGGGTGTTCGGTGCTCAGTCCTCAGGGTCCTGGGTGCTCAGTACTCAGGGTGCTGGGTGCTTAGTACTCAGGGTGCTCAGTGCTCAGTACACAGGGTGCTGGATTCTCAGTGCTCGGGGTGCTGGGTGCTCAGTGCTCAGTACTCAGGGTGCTGGGTGCTCAGTGCTCAGGGTGCTGGGTGCTCAGTGCTCGGGGTGCTGGGTGCTCAGTGCTCAGGGTGATCGGTGCTCAGTACTCAGGGTGCTGGGTGCTCAGTGCTCAGGGTGCTGGGTGCTCAGTCCTCAGGGTGCTCAGTGCTCAGGGTGCTGGGTGCTCAGTGCTCGGGGTGCTCGGTGCTCAATACTCAGGGTGCTGTGTGCTCAGTACTCAGGGTGCTGGGTGCTCAGTACTCATGGTGCTGGGTGCTCAGTGCTCAGGGCGCTGGGTGCTCAGTGCTCGGGGTGCTGGGTGCTCAGTGCTCAGGGTGCTGGGTGCTCAGTGCTCAGGGCACTGGGTGCTCAGTGTTCGGGGTGCTGGGTGCTCAGTGCTCGGGGTGCTGGGTGGTCAGTGCTCAGTGCTCAAGGTGCTGGGTGCTCAGTGCTCAGTGCTCAGGGTGCTGGGTGCTAAGTACTCAGGGTGCTGGGTGCTCAGTACTCAGGGTGCTGGGTGCTCAGTTCTCAGGCTGCTGGGTGCTCAGTACTCAGGGTGCTGGGTGCTCAGTAGTCAGGGTGCTGGGTGCTCATTCTCGGGGTGCTGGGTGCTCAGTGCTCGGGGTGCTGGGTGCTCAGTACTCAGGGTGCTGGGGGCTCAGTACTCAGGGTGCTGGGTGCTCAGTACTCAGGGTGCTCGGTTCTCAGTACTCAGGGTGCTGGGTGCTCATTCTCGGGGTGCTGGGTGCTCAGTGCTCGGGTTGCTGTGTGCTCAGTACTCAGGGTGCTGGGGGCTCAGTACTCAGGGTGCTGGGTGCTCAGTACTCAGGGTGATCTGTTCTCAGTACTTAGGCTGCTGGGTGCTCAGTGGTCGGGGTGCTGGGTGCTCAGTGCTCAGGGTGATCGGTGCTCAGTACTCAGGGTGCTGGGTGCTCAGTGCTCAGGGTGCTGGGTGCTCAGTCCTCAGGTTGCTCAGTGCTCAGGGTGCTGGGTGCTCAGTGCTCGGGGTGCTCGGTGCTCAGTACTCGGGGTGCTGGGTGCTCAGTGCTCAGCGTGCTGGGTGCTCAGTACTCAGGGTGCTCGGTGCTCAGTGCTTGGGGTGCTGGGTGCTCAGTACTCAGGGTGCTGGGTGCTCAGTGCTCAGGGTGCTGGGTGCTCAGTGCTCAGGGTGCTGGGTGCTCAGTACTCAGTGCTCAGGGTGCTGGGTGCTCAGTGCTCAGGGTGCTGGGTTCTCAGTGCTCAGCGTGCTTGATGCTCAGTACTCAGGGTGCTGGGTGCTCAGTGCTCAGGGTGCTTGATGCTCAGTGCTCAGGGTGCTGGATGCTCAGTGCTCTGGGTGCTTGGTGCTCAGTGCTCAGGGTGCTGGGTGCTCAGTGCTCAGGGTGCTGGGTGCTAAGTGACCGGGGTGATGGGTGCTGAGTGCTCAGGGTGCTGGGTGCTCAGTGCTCGGGGTGCTCGGTGCTCAGTGCTCGGGGTGCTGGGTGCTCAGTACTCAGGGTGCTGGGTGCTTAGTACTCAGGGTGCTCAGTGCTCAGTACACAGGGTGCTGGGTGCTCAGTGCTCGGGGTGCTGGGTGCTCAGTGCTCAGTACTCAGGGTGCTGGGTGCTCAGTGCTCAGGGTGCTGAGTGCTCAGTACTCAGCGTGCTGGGTGCTCAGTACTCAGGGTGCTGGGTGCTCAGTGCTCTGGGTGCTGGGTGCTCCGTGCTCAGGGTGCTGGGTGCTCAGTGCTCGGGGAGCTCGGTGCTCAGTACTCAGGGTGCTGGGTGCTCAGTACTCAGTGCTCGGGGTCCTGGGTGCTCCGTGCTCGGGGTGCTCGGTGCTCAGTACTCAGGGTGCTGGGTGCTCATTCTCGGGGTGCTGGGTGCTCAGTGCTCGGGGTGCTGGGTGCTCAGTACTCAGGGTGCTGGGGGCTCAGTAGTCAGGGTGCTGGGTGCTCAGTACTCAGGGTGCTCGGTTCTCAGTACTCAGGGTGCTGGGTGCTCATTCTCGGGGTGCTGGGTGCTCAGTGCTCGGGTTGCTGGGTGCTCAGTACTCAGGGTGCTGGGGGCTCAGTACTCAGGGTGCTGGGTGCTCAGTACTCAGGGTGATCTGTTCTCAGTACTTAGGCTGCTGGGTGCTCAGTGCTCGGGGTGCTGGGTGCTCAGTGCTCAGGGTGATCGGTGCTCAGTACTCAGGGTGCTGGGTGCTCAGTGCTCAGGGTGCTGGGTGCTCAGTCCTCAGGTTGCTCAGTGCTCAGGGTGCTGGGTGCTCAGTGCTCGGGGTGCTCGTTGCTCAGTACTCAGGGTGCTGAGTGCTCAGTAGTCAGGGTGCTGGGTGCTCAGTACTCGGGGTGCTGGGTGCTCAGTGCTCAGCGTGCTGGGTGCTGAGTACTCAGGGTGCTCGGTGCTCAGTGCTTGGGGTGCTGGGTGCTCAGTACTCAGGGTGCTGGGTGCTCAGTGCTCAGGGTGCTGGGTGCTCAGTGCTCAGGGTGCTGGGTGCTCAGTACTCAGTGCTCAGGATGCTGGGTGCTCAGTGCTTGGGCTGCTGGGTGCTCAGTGCTCAGGGTGCTGGGTGCTCAGTGCTAGGGGTGCTGGGTCCTCAGTGCTCGGGGTCTGGGTGCTCAGTACTCAGGGTGCTGGGTGCTCAGTACTCAGGGTTCTGGGTGCTCAGTGCTCAGGGTGCTGGGTGCTCAGTGCTCTGGGTGCTGGGTGCTCAGTGCTCAGGGTGCTGGGTGCTCAGTGCTCAGGGTGCTGGGTGCTCAGTGATCGGGGTGATGGATGCTGATTTCTCAGGGTGCTGGGTGCTCAGTGCTCGGGGTGTTCGGTGCTCAGTGCTCAGGGTCCTGGGTGCTCAGTACTCAGGGTGCTGGGTGCTTAGTAATCAGGGTGCTCAGTGCTCAGTACACAGGGTGCTGGATGCTCAGTGCTCGGGGTGCTGGGTGCTCAGTGCTCAGTACTCAGGGTGCTGGGTGCTCAGTGCTCAGGGTGCTGGGTGCTCAGTGCTCGGGGTGCTGGGTGCTCAGTGCTCAGGGTGATCGGTGCTCAGTACTCAGGGTGCTGGGTGCTCAGTGCTCAGGGTGCTGGGTGCTCAGTCCTCAGGGTGCTCAGTGTTCAGGGTGCTGGGTGCTCAGTGCTCGGGGTGCTCGGTGCTCAATACTCAGGGTGCTGTGTGCTCAGTACTCAGGGTGCTGGGTGCTCAGTACTCATGGTGCTGGGTGCTCAGTGCTCAGGGCGCTGGGTGCTCAGTGCTCGGGGTGCTGGGTGCTCAGTGCTCAGGGTGCTGGGTGCTCAGTGCTCAGGGCACTGGGTGCTCAGTGCTCGGGGTGCTGGGTGCTCAGTGCTCGGGGTGCTGGGTGGTCAGTGCTCAGTGCTCAAGGTGCTGGGTGCTCAGTGCTCAGTGCTCAGGGTGCTGGGTGCTAAGTACTCAGGGTGCTGGGTGCTCAGTACTCAGGGTGCTGGGTGCTCAGTTCTCAGGGTGCTGGGTGCTCAGTACTCAGGGTGCTGGGTGCTCAGTAGTCAGGGTGCTGGGTGCTCATTCTCGGGGTGCTGGGTGCTCAGTGCTCGGGGTGCTGGGTGCTCAGTACTCAGGGTGCTGGGGGCTCAGTACTCAGGGTGCTGGGTGCTCAGTACTCAGGGTGCTCGGTTCTCAGTACTCAGGGTGCTGGGTGCTCATTCTCGGGGTGCTGGGTGCTCAGTGCTCGGGTTGCTGGGGGCTCAGTACTCAGGGTGCTGGGTGCTCAGTACTCAGGGTGATCTGTTCTCAGTACTTAGGCTGCTGGGTGCTCAGTGGTCGGGGTGCTGGGTGCTCAGTGCTCAGGGTGATCGGTGCTCAGTACTCAGGGTGCTGGGTGCTCAGTGCTCAGGGTGCTGGGTGCTCAGTCCTCACGTTGCTCAGTGCTCAGGGTGCTGGGTGCTCAGTGCTCGGGGTGCTCGGTGCTCAGTACTCAGGGTGCTGAGTGCTCAGTACTCAGGGTGCTGGGTGCTCAGTACTCGGGGTGCTGGGTGCTCAGTGCTCAGCGTGCTGGGTGCTCAGTACTCAGGGTGCTCGGTGCTCAGTGCTTGGGGTGCTGGGTGCTCAGTACTCAGGGTGCTGGGTGCTCAGTGCTCAGGGTGCTGGGTGCTCAGTGCTCAGGGTGCTGGGTGCTCAGTACTCAGTGCTCAGGATGCTGGGTGCTCAGTGCTCGGGCTGCTGGGTGCTCAGTGCTCAGAATGCTGGGTGCTCAGTGCTAGGGGTGATGGGTCCTCAGTGCTCGGGGTCTGGGTGCTCAGTACTCAGGGTGCTGGGTGCTCAGTACTCAGGGTGCTGGGTGCTCATTGCACAGGGTGCTGGGTGCTCAGTGCTCTGGGTGCTGGGTGCTCAGTGCTCAGGGTGCTGGGTGCTCAGTGCTTAGGGTGCTGGGTGCTCAGTGATCTGGGTGATGGGTGCTGAGTGCTCAGGGTGCTTTGTGGTCAGTGCTCGGGGTGCTCGGTGCTCAGTGCTCAGGGTCCTGGGTGCTCAGTACTCAGGGTGCTGGGTGCTTAGTACTCAGGGTGCTCAGTGCTCAGTACACAGGGTGCTGGATGCTCAGTGCTCGGGGTGCTGGGTGCTCAGTGCTCAGTACTCAGGGTGCTGGGTACTCAGTGCTCAGGGTGCTGGGTGCTCAGTGCTCGGGGTGCTGGGTGCTCAGTGCTCAGGGTGATCGGTGCTCAGTACTCAGGGTGCTGGGTGCTCAGTGCTCAGGGTGCTGGGTGCTCAGTCCTCAGGGTGCTCAGTGCTCAGGGTGCTGGGTGCTCAGTGCTCGGGGTGCTCGGTGCTCAATACTCAGGGTGCTGAGTGCTCAGTACTCAGGGTGCTGGGGGCTCAGTACTCATGGTGCTGGGTGCTCAGTGCTCAGGGCGCTGGGTGCTCAGTGCTCGGGGTGCTGGGTGCTCAGTGCTCATGGTGCTGGGTGCTCAGTGCTCAGGGCGCTGGGTGCTCAGTGCTCGGGGTGCTGGGTGCTCAGTGCTCGGGGTGCTGGGTGGTCAGTGCTCAGTGCTCAAGGTGCTGGGTGCTCAGTGCTCAGGGTGCTGGGTGCTAAGTACTCAGGGTGCTGGGTGCTCAGTTCTCAGGGTGCTGGGTGCTCAGTACTCTGGGTGTTGGGTGCTCAGTACTCAGGGTGCTGGGTGCTCAGTTCTCGGGGTGCTGGGTGCTCAGTGCTCAGGGTGCTGGGTGCTCAGTGCTCAGGGTGCTGGGTGCTCAGTACTCAGGGTGCTGGGTGCTCAGTGCTCGGGGTGCTCGGTGCTCAGTACTCAAGGTGCTGGGTGCTCAGTGCTCAGGGTGCTGAGTGCTCAGTCCTCGGGGTGCTCCGTGCTCAGTGCTCAGGGTGCTGGGTGCTCAGTACTCAGGGTGCTGGGTGCTCAGTGCTCGGGGTGCTCGGTGCTCAGTACTCAAGGTGCTGGTTGCTCAGTGCTCAGGGTGCTGGGTGCTCAGTCCTCGGGGTGCTCCTTGCTCAGTGATCAGGGTGCTGGGTGCTTAGTACTCAGGGTGCTCAGTGTTCAGTACTCAGGGTTCTCAGTGCTCAGTACTCAGGGTGCTGGGTGCTCAGTGCTCAGGGTGCTGGGTGCTCAGTACTCAGGGTGCTGGGTGCTCAGTACTCAGTACTCAGCGTGCTGGGTGCTCAGTGCTCGGGGTGCTGGGTCCTCAGTGCTCAGGGTGATGGGTGCTCAGTACTCAGGGTGCTGGGAGCTCAGTGCTCGGGGTGCTGGGTCCTCAGTGCTCAGGGTGCTGGGTGCTCAGTGCTCGGGGTGCTGGGTGCTCAGCACTCAGGTTGCTCAGTGCTCAGTGCTCGGGGTGCTGGGTGCTCAGTACTCAGGGTGCTCGGTGCTCAGTACTAAGGGTGCTCAGTGCTCAGTACTCAGGTTGCTCAGTGCTCAGTGCTTGGGGTGCTGGGTGCTCAGTACTCAGGGTGCTGGGTGCTCAGTACTCAGGGTGCTGGGTGCTCAGTGCTCAGTACTCAGCGTGCTGGGTGCTCAGTGCTCGGGGTGCTGGGTCCTCAGTGCTCAGGGTGCTGGGTGCTCAGTACTCAGGGTGCTGGGTGCTCAGTGCTCGGGGTGCTGGGTCCTCAGTGCTCAGGGTGCTCAGTGCTCAGTGGTCGGGGTGCTGGGTGCTCAGTGCTCGGGGTGCTGGGTGCTCAGTGCTCAGGGTGCTGGTTGCTCAGTACTCAGTGTGCTCAGTGCTCAGGGTGCTGGGTGCTCAGAACTCAGGGTGCTGGGTGCGCAGTACTCAGGGTGCTGGGTGCTCAGAACTCAGGGTGCTTGATGCTCAGTACTCAGGGTGCTGGGTGCTCATTCTCGGGGTACTGGGTGCTCAGGACTCAGGTTGCTCAGTACTCTGGGTGCTCGGGGCTCAGTACTCATGGTGCTGGGTGCTCAGTACTCAGGGTGCTCGGTGCTCAGTTCTCAGGGTGCTCGGTGCTCAGTGTTTGGGGTGCTGGGTGCTCAGTACTCAGGGTGCTTGGTGCTCAGTGCTCAGGGTGCTGGCTGCTCAGTGCTCAGGGTGCTGGGTGCTCAGTACTCAGTGCTCAGGATGCTGGGTGCTCAGTGCTCAGGGTGCTGGGTGCTCAGTGCTCAGGGTGGTCAGTGCTCAGTGCTCAGTACTCAGGGTGCTTGGTGCTCAGTACTCAGGGTGCTGGGTGCTCAGTGCTCGGGTTACCCGGTGCTCAGTGCTCGGGTTGCTCAGTGCTCAGTACTCAGGGTGCTGAGTGCTCAGTGCTCAGGGTGCTGGGTGCTCAGTGCTCAGGGTGCTGGGTTCTCAGTGCTCAGCGTGCTTGATGCTCAGTACTCAGGGTGCTGGGTGCTCAGTGCTCAGGGTGCTTGATGCTCAGTGCTCAGGGTGCTGGGTGCTCAGTGCTCTGGGTGCTTGGTGCTCAGTGCTCAGGGTGCTGGGTGCTCAGTGCTCAGGGTGCTGGGTGCTCAGTGACCGGGGTGATGGGTGCTGAGTGCTCAGGGTGCTGGGTGCTCAGTGCTCGGGGTGCTCGGTGCTCAGTGCTCGGGGTGCTGGGTGCTCAGTACTCAGGGTGCTGGGTGCTTAGTACTCAGGGTGCTCAGTGCTCAGTACACAGGGTGCTGGGTGCTCAGTGCTCGGGGTGCTGGGTGCTCAGTGCTCAGTACTCAGGGTGCTGGGTGCTCAGTGCTCAGGGTGCTGAGTGCTCAGTATTCAGCGTGCTGGGTGCTCAGTACTCAGGGTGCTGAGTGCTCAGTGCTCAGGGTGCTGGGTGCTCCGTGCTCAGGGTGCTGGGTGCTCAGTGCTCGGGGAGCTCGGTGCTCAGTACTCAGGGTGCTGGGTGCTCAGTACTCAGTGCTCGGGGTCCTGGGTGCTCCGTGCTCGGGGTGCTGGGTGCTCAGTACTCAGGGTGCTGGGTGCTCATTCTCGGGGTGCTGGGTGCTCAGTGCTCGGGGTGCTGGGTGCTCAGTACTCAGGGTGCTGGGGGCTCAGTACTCAGGGTCCTGGGTGCTCAGTACTCAGGGTGCTCGGTTCTCAGTACTCAGGGTGCTGGGTGCTCATTCTCGGGGTGCTGGGTGCTCAGTGCTCGGGTTGCTGGGTGCTCAGTACTCAGGGTGCTGGGGGCTCAGTACTCAGGGTGCTGGGTGCTCAGTACTCAGGGTGATCTGTTCTCAGTACTTAGGCTGCGGGGTGCTCAGTGCTCGGGGTGCTGGGTGCTCAGTGCTCAGGGTGATCGGTGCTCAGTACTCAGGGTGCTGGGTGCTCAGTGCTCAGGGTGCTGGGTGCTCAGTCCTCAGGTTGCTCAGTGCTCAGGGTGCTGGGTGCTCAGTGCTCGGGGTGCTCGGTGCTCAGTACTCAGGGTGCTGAGTGCTCAGTAGTCAGGGTGCTGGGTGCTCAGTACTCGGGGTGCTGGGTGCTCAGTGCTCAGCGTGCTGGGTGCTCAGTACTCAGGGTGCTCGGTGCTCAGTGCTTGGGGTGCTGGGTGCTCAGTACTCAGGGTGCTGGGTGCTCAGTGCTCAGGGTGCTGGGTGCTCAGTGCTCAGGGTGCTGGGTGCTCAGTACTCAGTGCTCAGGATGCTGGGTGCTCAGTGCTCGGGCTGCTGGGTGCTCAGTGCTCAGGGTGCTGGGTGCTCAGTGCTAGGGGTGCTGGGTCCTCAGTGCTCGGGGTCTGGGTGCTCAGTACTCAGGGTGCTGGGTGCTCAGTACTCAGGGTGCTGGGTGCTCAGTGCTCAGGGTGCTGGGTGCTCAGTGCTCTGGGTGCTGGGTGCTCAGTGCTCAGGGTGCTGGGTGCTCAGTGCTCAGGGTGCTGGGTGCTCAGTGATCGGGGTGATGGGTGCTGATTGCTCAGGGTGCTGGGTGCTCAGTGCTCGGGGTGTTCGATGCTCAGTGCTCAGGGTCCTGGGTGCTCAGTACTCAGGGTGCTGGGTGCTTAGTACTCAGGGTGCTCAGTGCTCAGTACACAGGGTGCTGGATGCTCAGTGCTCGGGGTGCTGGGTGCTCAGTGCTCAGTACTCAGGGTGCTGGGTGCTCAGTGCTCAGGGTGCTGGGTGCTCAGTGCTCGGGGTGCTGGGTGCTCAGTGCTCAGGGTGATCGGTGCTCAGGGTGCTGGTTGCTCAGTGCTCGGGGTGCTCGGTGCTCAATACTCAGGGTGCTGTGTGCTCAGTACTCAGGGTGCTCGGTGCTCAGTACTCATGGTGCTGGGTGCTCAGTGCTCAGGGCGCTGGGTGCTCAGTGCTCGGGGTGCTGGGTGCTCAGTGCTCAGGGTGCTGGGTGCTCAGTGCTCAGGGCACTTGGTGCTCAGTGCTCGGGGTGCTGGGTGCTCAGTGCTCGGGGTGCTGGGTGGTCAGTGCTCAGTGCTCAAGGTGCTGGGTCCTCAGTGCTCAGTGCTCAGGGTGCTGGGTGCTAAGTACTCAGGGTGCTGGGTGCTCAGTACTCAGGGTGCTGGGTGCTCAGTTCTCAGGGTGCTGGGTGCTCAGTACTCAGGGTGCTGGGTGCTCAGTAGTCAGGGTGCTGGGTGCTCTTTCTCGGGGTGCTGGGTGCTCAGTGCTCGGCTTGCTGGGTGCTCAGTACTCAGGGTGCTGGGGGCTCAGTACTCAGGGTGCTGGGTGCTCAGTACTCAGGGTGATCTGTTCTCAGTACTTAGGCTGCTGGGTGCTCAGTGGTCGGGGTGCTGGGTGCTCAGTGCTCAGGGTGATCGGTGCTCAGTACTCAGGGTGCTGGGTGCTCAGTGCTCAGGGTGCTGGGTGCTCAGTCCTCAGGTTGCTCAGTGCTCAGGGTGCTGGGTGCTCAGTGCTCGGGGTGCTCGGTGCTCAGTACTCAGGGTGCTGAGTGCTCAGTACTCAGGGTGCTGGGTGCTCAGTACTCGGGGTGCTGGGTGCTCAGTGCTCAGCGTGCTGGGTGCTCAGTACTCAGGGTGCTCGGTGCTCAGTGCTTGGGGTGCTGGGTGCTCCCTACTCAGGGTGCTGGGTGCTCAGTGCTCAGGGTGCTGGGTGCTCAGTGCTCAGGGTGCTGGGTGCTCAGTACTCAGTGCTCAGGATGCTGGGTGCTCAGTGCTCGGGCTGCTGAGTGCTCAGTGCTCAGAATGCTGGGTGCTCAGTGCTAGGGGTGATGGGTCCTCAGTGCTCGGGGTCTGGGTGCTCAGTACTCAGGGTGCTGGGTGCTCAGTACTCAGGGTGCTGGGTGCTCATTGCTCAGGGTGCTGGGTGCTCAGTGCTCTGGGTGCTGGGTGCTCAGTGCTCGGGGTGCTGGGTGCTCAGTGCTCAGGGTGCTGGGTGCTCAGTACTCAGGGTGCTGGGTGCTCAGTGCTCGGGGTGCTCGGTGCTCAGTACTCAAGGTGCTGGGTGCTCAGTGCTCAGGGTGCTGGGTGCTCAGTCCTCGGGGTGCTCCGTGCTCAGTGCTCAGGGTGCTGGGTGCTCAGTACTCAGGGTGCTGGGTGCTCAGTGCTCGGGGTGCTCGGTGCTCAGTACTCAAGGTGCTGGTTGCTCAGTGCTCAGGGTGCTGGGTGCTCAGTCCTCGGGGTGCTCCGTGCTCAGTGATCAGGGTGCTGGGTGCTCAGTACTCAGGGTTCTCAGTGTTCAGTACTCAGGGTTCTCAGTGCTCAGTACTCAGGGTGCTGGGTGCTCAGTGCTCAGGGTGCTGGGTGCTCAGTACTCAGGGTGCTCAGTGCTCAGTACTCGGGGTGCTGGGTGCTCAGTGCTCAGTACTCAGCGTGCTGGGTGCTCAGTGCTCGGGGTGCTGGGTCCTCAGTGCTCAGGGTGCTGGGTGCTCAGTGCTCAGGGTGCTGGGTGCTCAGTCCTCGGGGTGCTCTGTGCTCAGTGCTCGGGGTGCTGGGTGCTCAGTACTCAGGGTGCTCGGTGCTCAGTACTAAGGGTGCTCAGTGCTCAGTACTCAGGTTGCTCAGTGCTCAGTGCTTGGGGTGCTGGGTGCTCAGTACTCAGGGTGCTGGGTGCTCAGTACTCAGGGTGCTGGGTGCTCAGTGCTCAGTACTCAGCGTGCTGGGTGCTCAGTGCTCGGGGTGCTGGGTCCTCAGTGCTCAGGGTGCTGGGTGCTCAGTACTCAGGGTGCTGGGTGCTCAGTGCTCGGGGTGCTGGGTCCTCAGTGCTCAGGGTGCTGGGTGCTCAGTGCTCGGGGTGCTGGGTGCTCAGTACTCAGGGTGCTCAGTGCTCAGTACTCGGGTTGCTTGGTGCTCAGTACTCAGGGTGCTCAGTGCTCAGTACTCGGGGTGCTGGGTGCTCAGTGCTCAGGGTGCTCAGTGCTCAGTGCTCGGGGTGCTGTGTGCTCAGTGCTCGGGGCGCTGGGTGCTCAGTGCTCGGGGTGCTGGGTGCTCAGTACTCGGCGTGCTGGGTGCTCAGTGCTCAGGGTGCTCATTGCTCAGTACTCAGTGCTCAGGGTGCTCAGTGCTCAGGGTGCTGGGTGTTCAGTACTCAGGGTGCTGGGTGCTCAGTACTCAGGGTGCTGGGTGCTCAGTGCTCAGGGTGCTGGGTGCTCAGTACTCTGGGTGTTGGGTGCTCAGTACTCAGGGTGCTTTGTGCTCCGTGCTCTGGGTGCTGGGTGCTCAGTGCTCAGGGTGCTGGGTGCTCAGTGCTCAGGGTGCTGGGTGCTCAGTACTCAGGGTGCTGGGTGCTTAGTGCTCGAGGTGCTCGGTGCTCAGTACTCAAGGTGCTGTGTGCTCAGTGCTCAGGGTGCTGGGTGCTCAGTCCTCGGGGTGCTCCGTGCTCAGGGTGCTGGGTGCTCAGTGCTCAGGGTGCTGGGTGCTCAGTGCTAGGGGTGCTGGTTGCTGAGTGCTCAGGGTGCTGGGTGCTCAGTGCTCGGGGTGCTCGGTGCTCAGTGCTCAGGGTCCTGGGTGCTCAGTACTCAGGGTGCTGGGTGCTCAGTGCTCAGGGTGCTGGGTGCTCAGTGCTCGGGGTGCTGGGTGCTCAGTGCTCAGGGTGATCGGTGCTCAGTACTCAGGGTGCTGGGTGCTCAGTGCTCAGTGTGCTGGGTGCTCAGTCCTCAGGGTGCTCAGTGCTCAGGGTGATGGGTGCTCAATGCTCGGGGTGCTCGGTGCTCAGTACTCAGGGTGCTGAGTGCTCAGTACTCAGGGTGCTGGGTGCTCAGTACTCATGGTGCTGGGTGCTCAGTTCTCGGGGTGCTGGGTGCTCAGTACTCAGCCTGCTGCGTGCTCAGTACTCAGGGTGCTGGGTGCTCAATACTCAGTGCTCGGGGTCCTGGGTGCTGAGTGCTCAGGGTGCTGGGTGCTCAGTGCTCTGGGTGCTGGGTGCTCAGTACTCAGGGTGCTGGGTGCTCAGTACTCAGGATGCTGGGTGCTCAGTGCTCAGGGTGGTGGGTGCTCAGTACTCAGGGTGCTGGGTGCTCAGTACTCAGGGTGCTCGGTGCTCAGTACTCAGGGTGCTGGGTGCTCAGTGCGCAGGGTGCTGGGTACTCAGTAGTCAGGGTGCTGGGTGCTCAGTATTCAGGGTGCTGGGTGCTCAGTACTCAGGGTGCTGGGTGCTCAGTGCTCAGGGTGCTGGGTGCTCAGTACTCAGGGTGCTGGGTGCTCAGTGCTCAGGGTGATCGGTGCTCAGTACTCAGGGTGCTCAGTACTCAGGGTGCTGGGTGCCCAGTGCTCAGGGTGCTGGGTGCTCAGTACTCAGGGTGCTGGGTGCTCAGTGCTCGGGGTGCTGGGTGCTCAGTGCTCAGGGTGATCGGTGCTCCGTACTCAGGGTGCTGGGTGCTCAGTGCTCAGGGTGCTGGGTGCTCAGTCCTCAGGGTGCTCAGTGCTCAGGGTGCTGGGTGCTCAGTGCTCGGGGTGCTCGGTGCTCAGTACTCAGGGTGCTGACTGCTCAGTACTCAGGGTGCTGGGTGCTCAGTACTCATGGTGCTGGGTGCTCAGTACTCAGGGGACTGGGTGCTCAGTGCTCAGGGTGCTGGGTGCTCAGTGCTCAAGGCGCTGGGTGCTCAGTGCTCGGGGTGCTGGGTGCTCAGTGCTCGGGGTGCTGGGTGGTCAGTGCTCAGTGCTCAAGGTGCTAGGTGCTCAGTGCTCAGTGCGCAGGGTGCTGGGTGCTCAGTACTCAGGGTGCTGGGTGCTCAGTACTCAGGGTGCTGGGTGCTCAGTTCTCGGGGTGCTGGGTGCTCAGTGCTCAGGGTCCTGGGTGCTCAGTTCTCGGGGTGCTCGGTGCTCAGTACTAAAGGTGCTGGGTGCTCAGTGCTCAGGGTGCTGGGTGCTCAGTCCTCGGGGTGCTCCGTGCTCAGTGCTCAGGATGCTGGGTGCTCAGTACTCAGGGTGCTGGGTGCTCAGTGCTCGGGGTGCTCGGTGCTCAGTACTCAAGGTGCTGGGTGCTCAGTGCTCAGGGTGCTGGGTGCTCAGTCCTCGGGGTGCTCCGTGCTCAGTGATCAGGGTGCTGGGTGCTCAGTACTCAGGGTGCTCGGTGTTCAGTACTCAGGGTTCTCAGTGCTCAGTACTCAGGGTGCTGGGTGCTCAGTGCTCAGGGTGCTGGGTGCTCAGTACTCAGGGTGCTCAGTGCTCAGTACTCGGGGTGCTTGTTGCTCAGCACTCAGGTTGCTCAGTGCTCAGTGCTCGGGGTGCTGGGTGCTCAGTACTCAGGGTGCTCGGTGCTCAGTACTAAGGGTGCTCAGTGCTCAGTACTCAGGTTGCTCAGTGCTCAGTGCTTGGGGTGCTGGGTGCTCAGTACTCAGGGTGCTGGGTGCTCAGTACTCAGGGTGCTGGGTGCTCAGTGCTCAGTACTCAGCGTGCTGGGTGCTCAGTGCTCGGGATGCTGGGTCCTCAGTGCTCAGGGTGCTGGGTGCTCAGTACTCAGGGTGCTGGGTGCTCAGTGCTCGGGGTGCTGGGTCCTCAGTGCTCAGGGTGCTCAGTGCTCAGTGGTCGGGGTGCTGGGTGCTCAGTGCTCGGGGTGCTGGGTGCTCAGTGCTCACGGTGCTGGTTGCTCAGTACTCTGTGTGCTCAGTCCTCAGGGTGCTGGGTGCTCAGAACTCAGGGTGCTCGGTGCTCAGTACTCATGGTGCTGGGTGCTCATTCTCGGGGTACTGGGTGCTCAGTACTCAGGTTGCTCAGTACTCTGGGTGCTCGGGGCTCAGTACTCATGGTGCTGGGTGCTCAGTGCTAGGGGTGCTGGTTGCTGAGTGCTCAGGGTGCTGGGTGCTCAGTGCTCGGGGTGCTCGGTGCTCAGTGCTCAGGGTCCTGGGTGCTCAGTACTCAGGGTGCTGGGTGCTCAGTGCTCAGGGTGCTGGGTGCTCAGTGCTCGGGGTGCTGGGTGCTCAGTGCTCAGGGTGATCGGTGCTCAGTACTCAGGGTGCTGGGTGCTCAGTGCTCAGTGTGCTGGGTGCTCAGTCCTCAGGGTGCTCAGTGCTCAGGGTGATGGGTGCTCAATGCTCGGGGTGCTCGGTGCTCAGTACTCAGGGTGCTGAGTGCTCAGTACTCAGGGTGCTGGGTGCTCAGTACTCATGGTGCTGGGTGCTCAGTTCTCGGGGTGCTGGGTGCTCAGTACTCAGCCTGCTGCGTGCTCAGTACTCAGGGTGCTGGGTGCTCAATACTCAGTGCTCGGGGTCCTGGGTGCTGAGTGCTCAGGGTGCTGGGTGCTCAGTGCTCTGGGTGCTGGGTGCTCAGTACTCAGGGTGCTGGGTGCTCAGTACTCAGGATGCTGGGTGCTCAGTGCTCAGGGTGGTGGGTGCTCAGTACTCAGGGTGCTGGGTGCTCAGTACTCAGGGTGCTCGGTGCTCAGTACTCAGGGTGCTGGGTGCTCAGTGCGCAGGGTGCTGGGTACTCAGTAGTCAGGGTGCTGGGTGCTCAGTATTCAGGGTGCTGGGTGCTCAGTACTCAGGGTGCTGGGTGCTCAGTGCTCAGGGTGCTGGGTGCTCAGTACTCAGGGTGCTGGGTGCTCAGTGCTCAGGGTGATCGGTGCTCAGTACTCAGGGTGCTCAGTACTCAGGGTGCTGGGTGCCCAGTGCTCAGGGTGCTGGGTGCTCAGTACTCAGGGTGCTGGGTGCTCAGTGCTCGGGGTGCTGGGTGCTCAGTGCTCAGGGTGATCGGTGCTCCGTACTCAGGGTGCTGGGTGCTCAGTGCTCAGGGTGCTGGGTGCTCAGTCCTCAGGGTGCTCAGTGCTCAGGGTGCTGGGTGCTCAGTGCTCGGGGTGCTCGGTGCTCAGTACTCAGGGTGCTGACTGCTCAGTACTCAGGGTGCTGGGTGCTCAGTACTCATGGTGCTGGGTGCTCAGTACTCAGGGGACTGGGTGCTCAGTGCTCAGGGTGCTGGGTGCTCAGTGCTCAAGGCGCTGGGTGCTCAGTGCTCGGGGTGCTGGGTGCTCAGTGCTCGGGGTGCTGGGTGGTCAGTGCTCAGTGCTCAAGGTGCTAGGTGCTCAGTGCTCAGTGCGCAGGGTGCTGGGTGCTCAGTACTCAGGGTGCTGGGTGCTCAGTACTCAGGGTGCTGGGTGCTCAGTTCTCGGGGTGCTGGGTGCTCAGTGCTCAGGGTCCTGGGTGCTCAGTTCTCGGGGTGCTCGGTGCTCAGTACTAAAGGTGCTGGGTGCTCAGTGCTCAGGGTGCTGGGTGCTCAGTCCTCGGGGTGCTCCGTGCTCAGTGCTCAGGATGCTGGGTGCTCAGTACTCAGGGTGCTGGGTGCTCAGTGCTCGGGGTGCTCGGTGCTCAGTACTCAAGGTGCTGGGTGCTCAGTGCTCAGGGTGCTGGGTGCTCAGTCCTCGGGGTGCTCCGTGCTCAGTGATCAGGGTGCTGGGTGCTCAGTACTCAGGGTGCTCGGTGTTCAGTACTCAGGGTTCTCAGTGCTCAGTACTCAGGGTGCTGGGTGCTCAGTGCTCAGGGTGCTGGGTGCTCAGTACTCAGGGTGCTCAGTGCTCAGTACTCGGGGTGCTTGTTGCTCAGCACTCAGGTTGCTCAGTGCTCAGTGCTCGGGGTGCTGGGTGCTCAGTACTCAGGGTGCTCGGTGCTCAGTACTAAGGGTGCTCAGTGCTCAGTACTCAGGTTGCTCAGTGCTCAGTGCTTGGGGTGCTGGGTGCTCAGTACTCAGGGTGCTGGGTGCTCAGTACTCAGGGTGCTGGGTGCTCAGTGCTCAGTACTCAGCGTGCTGGGTGCTCAGTGCTCGGGATGCTGGGTCCTCAGTGCTCAGGGTGCTGGGTGCTCAGTACTCAGGGTGCTGGGTGCTCAGTGCTCGGGGTGCTGGGTCCTCAGTGCTCAGGGTGCTCAGTGCTCAGTGGTCGGGGTGCTGGGTGCTCAGTGCTCGGGGTGCTGGGTGCTCAGTGCTCACGGTGCTGGTTGCTCAGTACTCTGTGTGCTCAGTCCTCAGGGTGCTGGGTGCTCAGAACTCAGGGTGCTCGGTGCTCAGTACTCATGGTGCTGGGTGCTCATTCTCGGGGTACTGGGTGCTCAGTACTCAGGTTGCTCAGTACTCTGGGTGCTCGGGGCTCAGTACTCATGGTGCTGGGTGCTCAGTGCTAGGGGTGCTGGTTGCTGAGTGCTCAGGGTGCTGGGTGCTCAGTGCTCGGGGTGCTCGGTGCTCAGTGCTCAGGGTCCTGGGTGCTCAGTACTCAGGGTGCTGGGTGCTCAGTGCTCAGGGTGCTGGGTGCTCAGTGCTCGGGGTGCTGGGTGCTCAGTGCTCAGGGTGATCGGTGCTCAGTACTCAGGGTGCTGGGTGCTCAGTGCTCAGTGTGCTGGGTGCTCAGTCCTCAGGGTGCTCAGTGCTCAGGGTGATGGGTGCTCAATGCTCGGGGTGCTCGGTGCTCAGTACTCAGGGTGCTGAGTGCTCAGTACTCAGGGTGCTGGGTGCTCAGTACTCATGGTGCTGGGTGCTCAGTTCTCGGGGTGCTGGGTGCTCAGTACTCAGCCTGCTGCGTGCTCAGTACTCAGGGTGCTGGGTGCTCAATACTCAGTGCTCGGGGTCCTGGGTGCTGAGTGCTCAGGGTGCTGGGTGCTCAGTGCTCTGGGTGCTGGGTGCTCAGTACTCAGGGTGCTGGGTGCTCAGTACTCAGGATGCTGGGTGCTCAGTGCTCAGGGTGGTGGGTGCTCAGTACTCAGGGTGCTGGGTGCTCAGTACTCAGGGTGCTCGGTGCTCAGTACTCAGGGTGCTGGGTGCTCAGTGCGCAGGGTGCTGGGTACTCAGTAGTCAGGGTGCTGGGTGCTCAGTATTCAGGGTGCTGGGTGCTCAGTACTCAGGGTGCTGGGTGCTCAGTGCTCAGGGTGCTGGGTGCTCAGTACTCAGGGTGCTGGGTGCTCAGTGCTCAGGGTGATCGGTGCTCAGTACTCAGGGTGCTCAGTACTCAGGGTGCTGGGTGCCCAGTGCTCAGGGTGCTGGGTGCTCAGTACTCAGGGTGCTGGGTGCTCAGTGCTCGGGGTGCTGGGTGCTCAGTGCTCAGGGTGATCGGTGCTCCGTACTCAGGGTGCTGGGTGCTCAGTGCTCAGGGTGCTGGGTGCTCAGTCCTCAGGGTGCTCAGTGCTCAGGGTGCTGGGTGCTCAGTGCTCGGGGTGCTCGGTGCTCAGTACTCAGGGTGCTGACTGCTCAGTACTCAGGGTGCTGGGTGCTCAGTACTCATGGTGCTGGGTGCTCAGTACTCAGGGGACTGGGTGCTCAGTGCTCAGGGTGCTGGGTGCTCAGTGCTCAAGGCGCTGGGTGCTCAGTGCTCGGGGTGCTGGGTGCTCAGTGCTCGGGGTGCTGGGTGGTCAGTGCTCAGTGCTCAAGGTGCTAGGTGCTCAGTGCTCAGTGCGCAGGGTGCTGGGTGCTCAGTACTCAGGGTGCTGGGTGCTCAGTACTCAGGGTGCTGGGTGCTCAGTTCTCGGGGTGCTGGGTGCTCAGTGCTCAGGGTCCTGGGTGCTCAGTGCTCGGGGTGCTCGGTGCTCAGTACTAAAGGTGCTGGGTGCTCAGTGCTCAGGGTGCTGGGTGCTCAGTCCTCGGGGTGCTCCGTGCTCAGTGCTCAGGATGCTGGGTGCTCAGTACTCAGGGTGCTGGGTGCTCAGTGCTCGGGGTGCTCGGTGCTCAGTACTCAAGGTGCTGGGTGCTCAGTGCTCAGGGTGCTGGGTGCTCAGTCCTCGGGGTGCTCCGTGCTCAGTGATCAGGGTGCTGGGTGCTCAGTACTCAGGGTGCTCGGTGTTCAGTACTCAGGGTTCTCAGTGCTCAGTACTCAGGGTGCTGGGTGCTCAGTGCTCAGGGTGCTGGGTGCTCAGTACTCAGGGTGCTCAGTGCTCAGTACTCGGGGTGCTTGTTGCTCAGCACTCAGGTTGCTCAGTGCTCAGTGCTCGGGGTGCTGGGTGCTCAGTACTCAGGGTGCTCGGTGCTCAGTACTAAGGGTGCTCAGTGCTCAGTACTCAGGTTGCTCAGTGCTCAGTGCTTGGGGTGCTGGGTGCTCAGTACTCAGGGTGCTGGGTGCTCAGTACTCAGGGTGCTGGGTGCTCAGTGCTCAGTACTCAGCGTGCTGGGTGCTCAGTGCTCGGGATGCTGGGTCCTCAGTGCTCAGGGTGCTGGGTGCTCAGTACTCAGGGTGCTGGGTGCTCAGTGCTCGGGGTGCTGGGTCCTCAGTGCTCAGGGTGCTCAGTGCTCAGTGGTCGGGGTGCTGGGTGCTCAGTGCTCGGGGTGCTGGGTGCTCAGTGCTCACGGTGCTGGTTGCTCAGTACTCTGTGTGCTCAGTCCTCAGGGTGCTGGGTGCTCAGAACTCAGGGTGCTCGGTGCTCAGTACTCATGGTGCTGGGTGCTCATTCTCGGGGTACTGGGTGCTCAGTACTCAGGTTGCTCAGTACTCTGGGTGCTCGGGGCTCAGTACTCATGGTGCTGGGTGCTCAGTACTCAGGGTGCTGGGTGCTCAGAACTCAGGGTGCTTGGTGCTCAGTACTCAGGGTGCTGGGTGCTCAGTGCTCAGGGTGCTCGGTGCTCAGTACTCATGGTGCTGGGTGCTCATTCTCGGGGTACTGGGTGCTCAGTACTCAGGTTGCTCAGTACTCTGCGTGCTCGGGGCTCAGTACTCATGGTGCTGGGTGCTCAGTACTCAGGGTGCTCGGTGCTCAGTTCTCAGGGTGCTCGGTGCTCAGTGTTTGGGGTGCTGGGTGCTCAGTACTCAGGGTGCTTGGTGCTCAGTGCTCAGGGTGCTGGCTGCTCAGTGCTCAGGGTGCTGGGTGCTCAGTACTCAGTGCTCAGGATGCTGGGTTCTCAGTGCTCAGGGTGCTGGGTGCTCAGTGCTCAGGGTGGTCAGTGCTCAGTGCTCAGTACTCAGGGTGCTTGGTGCTCAGTACTCAGGGTGCTGGGTGCTCAGTGCTCGGGTTACCCGGTGCTCAGTGCTCGGGTTGCTCGGTGCTCAGTACTCAAGGTGCTGAGTGCTCAGTGCTCAGGTTGCTGGGTGCTCAGTGCTCAGGGTGCTGGGTGCTCAGTGCTCAGCGTGCTTGATGCTCAGTACTCAGGGTGTTGGGTGCTCAGTGCTCAGGGTGCTGGGTGCTCAGTGCTCGGGGTACTGGGTGCTCATTACTCAGGGTGCTGGGTGCTCAGTACTCAGGGTGCTGGGTGCTTAGTACTCGGGGTGCTGGGTGCTCAGTGCCCAGTGCTCAGGATGCTGGGTGCTCAGTGCTCGGGCTGCTGGGTGCTCAGTGCTCAGGGTGCTGGGTGCTCAGTACTCAGGGTGCTGGGTTCTCAGTACTCAGGGTGCTGGGTGCACAGTGCTAGGGGCGCTGGGTCCTCAGTGCTCGGGGTCTGGGTGCTCAGTACTCAGGGTGCTGGGTGCTCAGTACTCAGGGTACTGGGTGCTCAGTGCTCAGGGTGCTGGGTGCTCAGTGCTCTGGGTGCTGGGTGCTCAGTGCTCAGGGTGCTGGGTGCTCAGTGCTCAGGGTGCTGGGTGCTCAGTGATCGGGGTGATGGGTGCTGAGTGCTCAGGGTGCTGGGTGCTCAGTGCTCGGGGTGCTCGGTGCTCAGTGCTCAGGGTCCTGGGTGCTCAGTACTCAGGGTGCTGGGTGCTCAGTACTCAGTTTGCTCAGTGCTCAGTACACAGGGTGCTGGGTGCTCAGTGCTCAGGGTGCTGGGTGCTCAGTCCTTGGGGTGCTCCGTGCTCGGTGCTCAGGGTGCTGGGTGCTCAGTACTCAGGGTGCTCGGTGTTCAGTACTCAGGGTTCTCAGTGCTCAGTACTCAGGGTGCTGGGTGCTCAGTGCTCAGGGTGCTGGGTGCTCAGTACTCAGGGTGCTCAGTGCTCAGTACTCGGGGTGCTTGTTGCTCAGCACTCAGGTTGCTCAGTGCTCAGTGCTCGGGGTGCTGGGTGCTCAGTACTCAGGGTGCTCGGTGCTCAGTACTAAGGGTGCTCAGTGCTCAGTACTCAGGTTGCTCAGTGCTCAGTGCTTGGGGTGCTGGGTGCTCAGTACTCAGGGTGCTGGGTGCTCAGTACTCAGGGTGCTGGGTGCTCAGTGCTCAGTACTCAGCGTGCTGGGTGCTCAGTGCTCTGGATGCTGGGTCCTCAGTGCTCAGGGTGCTGGGTGCTCAGTACTCAGGGTGCTGGGTGCTCAGTGCTCGGGGTGCTGGGTCCTCAGTGCTCAGGGTGCTCAGTGCTCAGTGGTCGGGTGCTGGGTGCTCAGTGCTCGGGGTGCTGGGTGCTCAGTGCTCACGGTGCTGGTTGCTCATTACTCTGTGTGCTCAGTGCTCAGGGTGCTGGGTGCACAGAACTCAGGGTGCTCGGTGCTCAGTACTCATGGTGCTGGGTGCTCATTCTCGGGGTACTGGGTGCTCAGTACTCAGGTTGCTCAGTACTCTGGGTGCTCGGGGCTCAGTACTCATGGTGCTGCGTGCTCAGTACTCAGGGTGCTGGGTGCTCAGAACTCAGGGTGCTTGGTGCTCAGTACTCAGGGTGCTGGGTGCTCAGTGCTCAGGGTGCTCGGTGCTCAGTACTCATGGTGCTGGGTGCTCATTCTCGGGGTACTGGGTGCTCAGTACTCAGGTTGCTCAGTACTCTGGGTGCTCGGGGCTCAGTACTCATGGTGCTGGGTGCTGAGTACTCAGGGTGCTCGGTGCTCAGTTCTCAGGGTGCTCGGTGCTCAGTGTTTGGGGTGCTGGGTGCTCAGTACTCAGGGTGCTTGGTGCTCAGTGCTCAGGGTGCTGGCTGCTCAGTGCTCAGGGTGCTGGGTGCTCAGTACTCAGTGCTCAGGATGCTGGGTGCTCAGTGCTCAGGGTGCTGGGTGCTCAGTGCTCAGGGTGGTCAGTGCTCAGTGCTCAGTACTCAGGGTGCTTGGTGCTCAGTGCTCAGGGTGCTGTGTGCTCAGTACTCAGTACTCAGGGTGCTTGGTGCTCAGTACTCATGGTGCTGGGTGCTCAGTACTCAGGGTGCTCGGTGCTCAGTACTCAAGGTGCTGAGTGTTCAGTGCTCAGGGTGCTGGGTGCTCAGTGCTCAGGGTGCTGGGTGCTCAGTGCTCAGCGTGCTTGATGCTCAGTACTCAGGGTGTTGGGTGCTCAGTGCTCAGGGTGCTGGGTGCTCAGTGCTCGGTGTGCTGGGTGCTCATTACTCAGGGTGCTGGGTGCTCAGTACTCAGGGTGCTGGGTGCTTAGTACTCGGGGTGCTGGGTGCTCAGTGCCCAGTGCTCAGGATGCTGGGTGCTCAGTGCTCAGGCTGCTGGGTGCTCAGTGCTCAGGGTGCTGGGTGCTCAGTACTCAGGGTGCTGGGTTCTCAGTACTCAGGGTGCTGGGTGCACAGTGCTAGGGGTGCTGGGTCCTCAGTGGTCGGGGTCTGGGTGCTCAGTGCTCAGTACTCAGATTGCTGGGTGCTCAGTGCTCAGGGTGCTGAGTGCTCAGTACTCAGCGTGCTGACTGCTCAGTACTCAGGGTGCTGGGTGCTCAGTGCTCAGGGTGCTGGGTGCTCCGTGCTCAGGGTGCTGGGTGCTCAGTACTCAGCGTGCTGGGTGCTCAGTACTCAGGGTGCAGGGTGCTCAGTGCTCAGGGTGCTGAGTGCTCAGTACTCAGCGTGCTGGGTGCTCAGTACTCAGGGTGCTGGGTGCTCAGTGCTCAGGGTGCTGGGTGCTCAGTACTCAGGGTGCTGGGTGCTCAGTGCTCAGTGTGCTGGGTGCTCAGTGCTCAGGGTGCTGGGTGCTCAGTGCTCGGGGAGCTCGGTGCTCAGTACTCAGGGTGCTGGGTGCTCAGTGCTCAGGGTGCTGGGTGCTCAGTGCTCAGGGTGCTGGGTGCTCAGTGCTCGGGGTGCTGGGTGCTCAGTGCTCGGGGTGCTGGGTGCTCAGTGCTCGGTGTGCTGGGTGCTCAGTACTCAGGGTGCTGGGTGCTCAGTGCTCAGTGTGCTGGGTGCTCAGTGCTCAGGCTGCTGGGTGCTCAGTGGTCGGGGTGCTGGGTGCTCAGTGCTCAGGGTGATCGGTGCTCAGTACTCAGGGTGCTGGGTGCTCAGTGCTCAGGGTGCTGGGTGCTCAGTCCTCAGGTTGCTCAGTGCTCAGGGTGCTGGGTGCTCAGTGCTCGGGGTGCTCGGTGCTCAGTACTCAGGGTGCTGAGTGCTCAGTACTCAGGGTGCTGGGTGCTCAGTACTCGGGGTGCTGGGTGCTCAGTGCTCAGCGTGCTGGGTGCTCAGTACTCAGGGTGCTCGGTGCTCAGTGCTTGGGGTGCTGGGTGCTCAGTACTCAGGGTGCTGGGTGCTCAGTGCTCAGGGTGCTGGGTGCTCAGTGCTCAGGGTGCTGGGTGCTCAGTACTCAGTGCTCAGGATGCTGGGTGCTCAGTGCTCGGGCTGCTGAGTGCTCAGTGCTCAGAATGCTGGGTGCTCAGTGCTAGGGGTGATGGGTCCTCAGTGCTCGGGGTCTGGGTGCTCAGTACTCAGGGTGCTGGGTGCTCAGTACTCAGGGTGCTGGGTGCTCATTGCTCAGGGTGCTGGGTGCTCAGTGCTCTGGGTGCTGGGTGCTCAGTGCTCGGGGTGCTGGGTGCTCAGTGCTCAGGGTGCTGGGTGCTCAGTACTCAGGGTGCTGGGTGCTCAGTGCTCGGGGTGCTCGGTGCTCAGTACTCAAGGTGCTGGGTGCTCAGTGCTCAGGGTGCTGGGTGCTCAGTCCTCGGGGTGCTCCGTGCTCAGTGCTCAGGGTGCTGGGTGCTCAGTACTCAGGGTGCTGGGTGCTCAGTGCTCGGGGTGCTCGGTGCTCAGTACTCAAGGTGCTGGTTGCTCAGTGCTCAGGGTGCTGGGTGCTCAGTCCTCGGGGTGCTCCGTGCTCAGTGATCAGGGTGCTGGGTGCTCAGTCCTCAGGGTGCTCAGTGCTCAGGGTGATGGGTGCTCAATGCTCGGGGTGCTCGGTGCTCAGTACTCAGGGTGCTGAGTGCTCAGTACTCAGGGTGCTGGGTGCTCAGTACTCATGGTGCTGGGTGCTCAGTTCTCGGGGTGCTGGGTGCTCAGTACTCAGCCTGCTGCGTGCTCAGTACTCAGGGTGCTGGCTGCTCAATACTCAGTGCTCGGGGTCCTGGGTGCTGAGTGCTCAGGGTGCTGGGTGCTCAGTGCTCTGGGTGCTGGGTGCTCAGTACTCAGGGTGCTGGGTGCTCAGTACTCAGGATGCTGGGTGCTCAGTGCTCAGGGTGGTGGGTGCTCAGTACACAGGGTGCTGGGTGCTCAGTACTCAGGGTGCTCGGTGCTCAGTACTCAGGGTGCTGGGTGCTCAGTGCGCAGGGTGCTGGGTACTCAGTAGTCAGGGTGCTGGGTGCTCAGTATTCAGGGTGCTGGGTGCTCAGTACTCAGGGTGCTGGGTGCTCAGTGCTCAGGGTGCTGGGTGCTCAGTACTCAGGGTGCTGGGTGCTCAGTGCTCAGGGTGATCGGTGCTCAGTACTCAGGGTGCTCAGTACTCAGGGTGCTGGGTGCCCAGTGCTCAGGGTGCTGGGTGCTCAGTACTCAGGGTGCTGGGTGCTCAGTGCTCGGGGTGCTGGGTGCTCAGTGCTCAGGGTGATCGGTGCTCCGTACTCAGGGTGCTGGGTGCTCAGTGCTCAGGGTGCTGGGTGCTCAGTCCTCAGGGTGCTCAGTGCTCAGGGTGCTGGGTGCTCAGTGCTCGGGGTGCTCGGTGCTCAGTACTCAGGGTGCTGACTGCTCAGTACTCAGGGTGCTGGGTGCTCAGTACTCATGGTGCTGGGTGCTCAGTACTCAGGGGACTGGGTGCTCAGTGCTCAGGGTGCTGGGTGCTCAGTGCTCAAGGCGCTGGGTGCTCAGTGCTCGGGGTGCTGGGTGCTCAGTGCTCGGGGTGCTGGGTGGTCAGTGCTCAGTGCTCAAGGTGCTAGGTGCTCAGTGCTCAGTGCGCAGGGTGCTGGGTGCTCAGTACTCAGGGTGCTGGGTGCTCAGTACTCAGGGTGCTGGGTGCTCAGTTCTCGGGGTGCTGGGTGCTCAGTGCTCAGGGTCCTGGGTGCTCAGTGCTCGGGGTGCTCGGTGCTCAGTACTAAAGGTGCTGGGTGCTCAGTGCTCAGGGTGCTGGGTGCTCAGTCCTCGGGGTGCTCCGTGCTCAGTGCTCAGGATGCTGGGTGCTCAGTACTCAGGGTGCTGGGTGCTCAGTGCTCGGGGTGCTCGGTGCTCAGTACTCAAGGTGCTGGGTGCTCAGTGCTCAGGGTGCTGGGTGCTCAGTCCTCGGGGTGCTCCGTGCTCAGTGATCAGGGTGCTGGGTGCTCAGTACTCAGGGTGCTCGGTGTTCAGTACTCAGGGTTCTCAGTGCTCAGTACTCAGGGTGCTGGGTGCTCAGTGCTCAGGGTGCTGGGTGCTCAGTACTCAGGGTGCTCAGTGCTCAGTACTCGGGGTGCTTGTTGCTCAGCACTCAGGTTGCTCAGTGCTCAGTGCTCGGGGTGCTGGGTGCTCAGTACTCAGGGTGCTCGGTGCTCAGTACTAAGGGTGCTCAGTGCTCAGTACTCAGGTTGCTCAGTGCTCAGTGCTTGGGGTGCTGGGTGCTCAGTACTCAGGGTGCTGGGTGCTCAGTACTCAGGGTGCTGGGTGCTCAGTGCTCAGTACTCAGCGTGCTGGGTGCTCAGTGCTCGGGATGCTGGGTCCTCAGTGCTCAGGGTGCTGGGTGCTCAGTACTCAGGGTGCTGGGTGCTCAGTGCTCGGGGTGCTGGGTCCTCAGTGCTCAGGGTGCTCAGTGCTCAGTGGTCGGGGTGCTGGGTGCTCAGTGCTCGGGGTGCTGGGTGCTCAGTGCTCACGGTGCTGGTTGCTCAGTACTCTGTGTGCTCAGTCCTCAGGGTGCTGGGTGCTCAGAACTCAGGGTGCTCGGTGCTCAGTACTCATGGTGCTGGGTGCTCATTCTCGGGGTACTGGGTGCTCAGTACTCAGGTTGCTCAGTACTCTGGGTGCTCGGGGCTCAGTACTCATGGTGCTGGGTGCTCAGTACTCAGGGTGCTGGGTGCTCAGAACTCAGGGTGCTTGGTGCTCAGTACTCAGGGTGCTGGGTGCTCAGTGCTCAGGGTGCTCGGTGCTCAGTACTCATGGTGCTGGGTGCTCATTCTCGGGGTACTGGATGCTCAGTACTCAGGTTGCTCAGTACTCTGCGTGCTCGGGGCTCAGTACTCATGGTGCTGGGTGCTCAGTACTCAGGGTGCTCGGTGCTCAGTTCTCAGGGTGCTCGGTGCTCAGTGTTTGGGGTGCTGGGTGCTCAGTACTCAGGGTGCTTGGTGCTCAGTGCTCAGGGTGCTGGCTGCTCAGTGCTCAGGGTGCTGGGTGCTCAGTACTCAGTGCTCAGGATGCTGGGTTCTCAGTGCTCAGGGTGCTGGGTGCTCAGTGCTCAGGGTGGTCAGTGCTCAGTGCTCAGTACTCAGGGTGCTTGGTGCTCAGTACTCAGGGTGCTGGGTGCTCAGTGCTCGGGTTACCCGGTGCTCAGTGCTCGGGTTGCTCGGTGCTCAGTACTCAAGGTGCTGAGTGCTCAGTGCTCAGGTTGCTGGGTGCTCAGTGCTCAGGGTGCTGGGTGCTCAGTGCTCAGCGTGCTTGATGCTCAGTACTCAGGGTGTTGGGTGCTCAGTGCTCAGGGTGCTGGGTGCTCAGTGCTCGGGGTGCTGGGTGCTCATTACTCAGGGTGCTGGGTGCTCAGTACTCAGGGTGCTGGGTGCTTAGTACTCGGGGTGCTGGGTGCTCAGTGCCCAGTGCTCAGGATGCTGGGTGCTCAGTGCTCGGGCTGCTGGGTGCTCAGTGCTCAGGGTGCTGGGTGCTCAGTACTCAGGGTGCTGGGTTCTCAGTACTCAGGGTGCTGGGTGCACAGTGCTAGGGGCGCTGGGTCCTCAGTGCTCGGGGTCTGGGTGCTCAGTACTCAGGGTGCTGGGTGCTCAGTACTCAGGGTACTGGGTGCTCAGTGCTCAGGGTGCTGGGTGCTCAGTGCTCTGGGTGCTGGGTGCTCAGTGCTCAGGGTGCTGGGTGCTCAGTGCTCAGGGTGCTGGGTGCTCAGTGATCGGGGTGATGGGTGCTGAGTGCTCAGGGTGCTGGGTGCTCAGTGCTCGGGGTGCTCGGTGCTCAGTGCTCAGGGTCCTGGGTGCTCAGTACTCAGGGTGCTGGGTGCTCAGTACTCAGTTTGCTCAGTGCTCAGTACACAGGGTGCTGGGTGCTCAGTGCTCAGGGTGCTGGGTGCTCAGTCCTTGGGGTGCTCCGTGCTCGGTGCTCAGGGTGCTGGGTGCTCAGTACTCAGGGTGCTCGGTGTTCAGTACTCAGGGTTCTCAGTGCTCAGTACTCAGGGTGCTGGGTGCTCAGTGCTCAGGGTGCTGGGTGCTCAGTACTCAGGGTGCTCAGTGCTCAGTACTCGGGGTGCTTGTTGCTCAGCACTCAGGTTGCTCAGTGCTCAGTGCTCGGGGTGCTGGGTGCTCAGTACTCAGGGTGCTCGGTGCTCAGTACTAAGGGTGCTCAGTGCTCAGTACTCAGGTTGCTCAGTGCTCAGTGCTTGGGGTGCTGGGTGCTCAGTACTCAGGGTGCTGGGTGCTCAGTACTCAGGGTGCTGGGTGCTCAGTGCTCAGTACTCAGCGTGCTGGGTGCTCAGTGCTCTGGATGCTGGGTCCTCAGTGCTCAGGGTGCTGGGTGCTCAGTACTCAGGGTGCTGGGTGCTCAGTGCTCGGGGTGCTGGGTCCTCAGTGCTCAGGGTGCTCAGTGCTCAGTGGTCGGGTGCTGGGTGCTCAGTGCTCGGGGTGCTGGGTGCTCAGTGCTCACGGTGCTGGTTGCTCAGTACTCTGTGTGCTCAGTGCTCAGGGTGCTGGGTGCACAGAACTCAGGGTGCTCGGTGCTCAGTACTCATGGTGCTGGGTGCTCATTCTCGGGGTACTGGGTGCTCAGTACTCAGGTTGCTCAGTACTCTGGGTGCTCGGGGCTCAGTACTCATGGTGCTGCGTGCTCAGTACTCAGGGTGCTGGGTGCTCAGAACTCAGGGTGCTTGGTGCTCAGTACTCAGGGTGCTGGGTGCTCAGTGCTCAGGGTGCTCGGTGCTCAGTACTCATGGTGCTGGGTGCTCATTCTCGGGGTACTGGGTGCTCAGTACTCAGGTTGCTCAGTACTCTGGGTGCTCGGGGCTCAGTACTCATGGTGCTGGGTGCTGAGTACTCAGGGTGCTCGGTGCTCAGTTCTCAGGGTGCTCGGTGCTCAGTGTTTGGGGTGCTGGGTGCTCAGTACTCAGGGTGCTTGGTGCTCAGTGCTCAGGGTGCTGGCTGCTCAGTGCTCAGGGTGCTGGGTGCTCAGTACTCAGTGCTCAGGATGCTGGGTGCTCAGTGCTCAGGGTGCTGGGTGCTCAGTGCTCAGGGTGGTCAGTGCTCAGTGCTCAGTACTCAGGGTGCTTGGTGCTCAGTGCTCAGGGTGCTGGGTGCTCAGTACTCAGTACTCAGGGTGCTTGGTGCTCAGTACTCATGGTGCTGGGTGCTCAGTACTCAGGGTGCTCGGTGCTCAGTACTCAAGGTGCTGAGTGCTCAGTGCTCAGGGTGCTGGGTGCTCAGTGCTCAGGGTGCTGGGTGCTCAGTGCTCAGCGTGCTTGATGCTCAGTACTCAGGGTGTTGGGTGCTCAGTGCTCAGGGTGCTGGGTGCTCAGTGCTCGGTGTGCTGGGTGCTCATTACTCAGGGTGCTGGGTGCTCAGTACTCAGGGTGCTGGGTGCTTAGTACTCGGGGTGCTGGGTGCTCAGTGCCCAGTGCTCAGGATGCTGGGTGCTCAGTGCTCAGGCTGCTGGGTGCTCAGTGCTCAGGGTGCTGGGTGCTCAGTACTCAGGGTGCTGGGTTCTCAGTACTCAGGGTGCTGGGTGCACAGTGCTAGGGGTGCTGGGTCCTCAGTGCTCGGGGTCTGGGTGCTCAGTGCTCAGTACTCAGATTGCTGGGTGCTCAGTGCTCAGGGTGCTGAGTGCTCAATACTCAGCGTGCTGACTGCTCAGTACTCAGGGTGCTGGGTGCTCAGTGCTCAGGGTGCTGGGTGCTCCGTGCTCAGGGTGCTGGGTGCTCAGTACTCAGCGTGCTGGGTGCTCAGTACTCAGGGTGCAGGGTGCTCAGTGCTCAGGGTGCTGAGTGCTCAGTACTCAGCGTGCTGGGTGCTCAGTACTCAGGGTGCTGGGTGCTCAGTGCTCAGGGTGCTGGGTGCTCAGTACTCAGGGTGCTGGGTGCTCAGTGCTCAGTGTGCTGGGTGCTCAGTGCTCAGGGTGCTGGGTGCTCAGTGCTCGGGGAGCTCGGTGCTCAGTACTCAGGGTGCTGGGTGCTCAGTGCTCAGGGTGCTGGGTGCTCAGTGCTCAGGGTGCTGGGTGCTCAGTGCTCGGGGTGCTGGGTGCTCAGTGCTCGGGGTGCTGGGTGCTCAGTGCTCGGGGTGCTGGGTGCTCAGTGCTCAGGGTGCTGGGTGCTCAGTACTCAGGGTGCTGGGGGCTCAGTACTCAGGGTGCTGGGTGCTCAGTGTTCAGGGTGCTGGGTGCTCAGTCCTCAGGGTGCTGGGTGCTCAGTACTCAGGGTGTTCGGTGCTCAGTACTCAGGGTGCTCAGTGCTCAGTACTCAGGGTGCTGGTTGCTCAGTGCTCGGGGTGCTCGGTGCTCAGTACTCAGGGTGCTGGGTGCTCAGTACTCAGGGTGCTGGGTGCTCAGTACTCAGGGTGCTGGGTGCTCAGTGCTCAGGGTGCTGGGTGCTCAGTACTCAGGTTGCTTGGTGCTCAGTACTTAGTGTGCTCGGTGCTCAGTACTCAGGGTGCTGGGTGCTCAGTGCTCAGGGTGCTTTGTACTCAGTACTCAGGGTTCTGGGTGCTCAGTACTCAGGGTGCTGTGTGCTCAGTGCTCAGGGTGCTGGGTGCTCAGTGCTCAGGGTGCTGGGTGCTCAGTACTCAGGGTGCTGGGTGCTCAGTGCTCAGGGTGATCGGTGCTCAGTACTCAGGGTGCTCAGTACTCAGGGTGCTGGGTGCTCAGTGCTCAGGGTGATGGGTGCTCAGTACTCAGGGTGCTGGGTGCTCAGTGCTCGGTGTGCTGGGTGCTCAGTGCTCAGGGTGCTCAGTGCTCAGGGTGCTGGGTGCTCAGTGCTCGGGGTGCTCGGTGCTCAGGGTGCTGGGTGCTCATTCCTCAGGGTGCTCAGTGCTCAGGGTGCTGGGTGCTCAGTGCTCGGGGTGCTCGGTGCTCAGGGTGCTGGGTGCTCAGTCCTCAGGGTGCTCAGTGCTCAGGGTGCTGGGTGCTCAGTGCTCGGGGTGCTCGGTGCTCAGGGTGCTGGGTGCTCAGTCCTCAGGGTGCTCAGTGCTCAGGGTGCTGGGTGCTCAGTGCTCGGGGTGCTCGGTGCTCAGGGTGCTGGGTGCTCAGTCCTCAGGGTGCTCAGTGCTCAGGGTGCTGGGTGCTCAGTGCTCGGGGTGCTCGGTGCTCAGTACTCAGGGTGCTGGGTACTCAGTACTCATGGTGCTGGGTTCTCAGTGCTCAGGGTGCTGGGTGCTCAGTACTCAGGGTGCTCAGTGCTCAGTACTCGGGGTGCTGGGTGCTCAGTACTCAGGGCGCTCAGTGCTCAGTACTCGGGGTGCTGGGTGCTCAGTGCTCAGTGTGCTCAGTGCTCAGTGCTCGGGGTGCTGGGTGCTCAGTGCTCGGGGCGCTGGGTGCTCAGTGCTCGGGGTGCTGGGTGCTCAGTACTCAGGGTGCTGTGTGCTCAGTGCTCAGTACTCAGCGTGCTGGGTGCTCAGTGCTCAGAGTGTTGGGTGCTCAGTACTCAGGGTGCTGGGTGCTCAGTGCTCAGTGCTCAGGGTGCTCAGTGCTCAGGGTGCTCAGTGCTCAGGGTGCTGGGTGCTCAGGGTGCTGGGTGCTCAGTGCTCGGGGTGCTGGGTGCTCAGTGCTCAGTGCTCAGGGTGCTGGGTGCTCAGTGCTGAGTGCTCAAGGTGCTGGGTGTTCAGTACTCAGGGTGCTCGGTGCTCAGTGCTCAGGGTGCTGGGTGCTCAGTACTCAGGGTGCTGGGTGCTCAGTGCTCGGGGTGCTGGGTGCTCCGTGCTCAGGGTGATCAGTGCTCAGTACTCAGGGTGCTGGGTTCTCAGTGCTCTGGGTGCTGGGTGCTCAGTCCTCAGAGTGCTCAGTACTCAGGATGCTCTGTGCTCAGTGCTCAGTACTCAGGGTGCTCAGTACTCAGGGTGCTGGGTGCTCAGTGCTCGGGGTGCTGGGTGCTCAGTACTCAGGGTGCTGGGTGCTCAGTACTCGGGGTGCTGGGTGCTCAGTACTCAGGGTGCTGGGTGCTCAGTGCTCGGGGTGCTGGGTGCTCACTGCTCAGAGTGATCTGTGCTCAGTGCTCAGAGTGCTGGGTGCTCAGTCCTCCGGGTGCTCAGTGCTCAGGGTGCTGGGTGCTCATTGCTCGGTGTGCTCGGTGCTCAGTACTCAGGCTGCTGAGTGCTCAGTACTCAGGGTGCTGGGTGCTCAGTACTCAGGTAGCTGGTTGCTCAGTACTCAGGGTGCTGGGTGCTCAGTGCTCAGGGTGCTGGGTGCTCAGTGCTCGGGGTGCTGATTGCTCAGGGCTGTGGTGCTGGGTGCTCAGTGCTCAGTGCTCAGGGTGCTGGGTGCTCAGTGCTCAGTGCTCAGGGTGCTGGTTGCTCAGTACTCAGGGTGCTGGGTGCTCAGTACTCAGGGTGCTGGGTGCTCAGTGCTCAGGGTGCTCTGTGCTCAGTACTCAGGGTGCTGGTTGCTGAGTGCTTGGGGTGCTGCGTGCTCAGTGCTCAGGGAGCTGGGTGCTCAGTGCTCAGGGTGCTGGGTGCTCAGTACTCAGGGTGCTGGGTGCTCAGTGCTCGTTGTGCTCGGTGCTCAGTACTCAAGGTGCTGGGTGCTCAGTGCTCAGGGTGCTGGGTGCTCAGTCCTCGGGGTGCTCCGTGCTCAGTGATCAGGGTGCTGGGTGCTCAGTACTCAGGGTGCTCGGTGCTCAGTACTCAGGGTTTTCAGTGCTCAGTACTCAGGGTGCTGGGTGCTCAGTGCTCAGGGTGCTGGGTGCTCAGTACTCAGGGTGCTCAGTGCTCAGTACTCGGGGTGCTTGGTGCTCAGTACTCAGGGTGCTCAGTGCTCAGTACTCGGGGTGCTTGGTGCCCAGTGTTCAGGGTGCTCAGTGCTCAGTGCTCGGGGTGCTGGGTGCTCAGTGCTCGGGGCGCTAGGTGCTCAGTGCTCGGGGTGCTGGGTGCTCAGTACTCGGGGTGCTGGGTGCTCAGTGCTCAGGGTGCTCAGTGCTCAGTACTCAGTGCTCAGGGTGCTCAGTGCTCAGTGCTCAGGGTGCTGGGTGTTCAGTACTCAGGGTGCTGGGTGCTCAGTACTCAGGGTGCTGGGTGCTCAGTGCTCAGGGTGCTGGGAGCTCAGTAGTCTGGGTGTTGGGTGCTCAGTACTCAGGGTGCTGGGTGCTCCGTGCTCAGGGTGCTGGGTGCTCAGTGCTCAGGGTTCTGGGTGCTCAGTGCTCAGGGTGCTGGTTGCTCAGTACTCAGGGTGCTGGGTGCTTAGTGCTCGAGGTGCTCGGTGCTCAGTACTCAAGGTGTTGGGTGCTCAGTGCTCAGGGTGCTGGGTGCTCAGTACTCGGGGTGCTCCGTGCTCATGGTGCTGGGTGCTCAGTGCTCAGGGTGCTGGGTGCTCAGTGCTCGGGGTGCTGGGTGCTGAGTGCTCAGGGTGCTGGGTGCTCAGTGCTCGGGGTGCTCGGTGCTCAGTGCTCGGGGTGCTGGGTGCTGAGTGGTCAGGGTGCTGGGTGCTCAGTGCTCGGGGTGCTCGGTGCTCAGTGCTCAGGGTGCTCAGTGCTCAGTACACAGGGTGCTGGGTGCTCAGTGCTCGGGGTGCTGGGTGCTCAGTGCTCAGTACTCAGGGTGCTGCCTGCTCAGTGCTCAGGGTGCTGGGTGCTCAGTACTCAGCGTGCTGGGTGCTCAGTACTCAGGGTGCTGGGTGCTCAGTGCTCAGGGTGCTGGGTGCTCAGTGCACATGGTGCTGGGTGCTCAGTGATCGGGGTGCTGGGTGCTCAGTACTCAGGGTGCTCAGTGCTCGGTTAGCTCGGTGCTCAGTACTCAGGGTGCTGGGTGCTCAGTACTCAGTGCTCGGGGTCCTGGGTGCTCCGTGCTCGGGGTGCTGGGTGCTCAGTGCTCTGGGTGCTGGGTGCTCAGTACTCAGGGTGCTGGGTGCTCAGTACTCAGGGTGCTGGGTGCTCAGTGCTCAGGGTGCTGTGTGCTCAGTACTCAGGGTGCTGGGTGCTCAGTACTCAGGGTGCTCGGTGCTCAGTACTCAGGGTGCTGGGTCCTCAGTGCTCAGGGTGCTCTGTACTCAGTACTCAGGGTGCTGGGTGCTCAGTACTCAGGGTGCTGGGTGCTCAGTGCTCAGGGTGCTGGTTGCTCAGTGCTCAGGGTGCTGGGTGCTCAGTACTCAGGTGCTGGGTGCTCAGTGCTCAGGGTGATCGGTGCTCAGTACTCAGGGTGCTCAGTACTCATGGTGCTGGGTGCTCAGTGCTCAGGGTGCTGGGTGCTCAGTACTCAGGGTGCTGGGTGCTCAGTGCTCGGGGTGCTGGGTGCTCAGTGCTCAGGGTGATCGGTGCTCAGTACTCAGGGTGCTGGGTGCTCAGTGCTCAGGGAGCTGGGTGCTCAGTCCTCAGGGTGCTCAGTGCTCAGGGTGCTGGGTGCTCAGTACTCATGGTGCTGGGTGCTCAGTACTCAGGGGGCTGGGTGCTCAGTGCTCAGTGTGCTGGGTGCTCAGTGCTCAGGGCGCTGGGTGCTCAGTGCTTGGGGTGCTGGGTGCTCAGTGCTCGGGGTGCTGGGTGGTCAGTGCTCAGTGCTCAAGGTGCTGGGTGCTCAGTGCTCAGTGCTCAGGGTGCTGGGTGCTCAGTACTCAGGGTGCTGGGTGCTCAGTACTCAGGGTGCTGGGTGCTCAGTTCTCAGGGTGCTGGGTGATCAGTACTCTGGGTGTTGGGTGCGCAGTACTCAGGGTGCTCAGTGCTCAGTACTCGGGGTGCTGGGTGCTCAGTGCTCAGTGTGCTCAGTGCTCAGTGCTCAGGGTGCTGGGTGCTCAGTGCTCGGGGCGCTGGGTGCTCAGTGCTCGGGGTGCTGGGTGCTCAGTACTCAGGGTGCTGTGTGCTCAGTGCTCAGTACTCAGCGTGCTGGGTGCTCAGTGCTCAGAGTGTTGGGTGCTCAGTACTCAGGGTGCTGGGTGCTCAGTGCTCAGTGCTCAGGGTGCTCAGTGCTCAGGGTGCTCAGTGCTCAGGGTGCTGGGTGCTCAGGGTGCTGGGTGCTCAGTGCTCGGGGTGCTGGGTGCTCAGTTCTCAGTGCTCAGGGTGCTGGGTGCTCAGTGCTCAGTGCTCAGGGTGCTGGGTGTTCAGTACTCAGGGTGCTCGGTGCTCAGTGCTCAGGGTGCTAGGTGCTCAGTACTCAGGGTGCTGGGTGCTCAGTACTCAGGGTGCTGGGTGCTCAGTGCTCAGGGTGCTGGGTGCTCAGTACTCAGGGTGCTCGGTGCTCAGTACTCAGGGTGCTCGTTGCTAAGTACTCAGGGTGCTGGGTGCTCAGTACTCAGGGTGCTGGGTGCTCAGTACTCAGGGTGCTGGGTGCTCAGTGCTCAGGGTGCTGGGTGCTCAGTGCTCTGGGTGCTGGGTGCTCAGTGCTCAGGGTGCTGGGTGCTCAGTGCTCAGGGTGCTGGGTGCTCAGTGATCGGGGTGATGGGTGCTGAATGCTCAGGGTGCTGAGTGCTCAGTGCTCGGGGTGCTTGGTGCTCAGTGCTCAGGGTCCTGGGTGCTCAGTACTCAGGGTGCAAGGTGCTTAGTAATCAGGGTGCTCAGTGCTCAGTACACAGGGTGCTGGGTGCTCAGTGCTCGGGGTGCTGGGTGCTCAGTGCTCAGTACTCAGGGTGCTGGGTGCTCAGTGCTCAGGGTGCTGAGTGCTCAGTACTCAGCGTGCTGGGTGCTCAGTACTCAGGGTGCTGGGTGTTCAGTGCTCAGGGTGCTGGGTGCTCAGTGCTCAGGGTGCTGGGTGCTCAGTGCTCGGGGAGCTCGGTGCTCAGTACTCAGGGTGCTGGGTGCTCAGTACTCAGTGTTCGGGGTACTGGGTGCTCCGTGCTCGGGGTGATCTGTTCTCAGTACTCAGGGTGCTGGGTGCTCAGTGCTCGGGGTGCTCGGTGCTCAGGGTGCTGGGTGCTCAGTCCTCAGGGTGCTCAGTGCTCAGGGTGCTGGGTGCTCAGTGCTCGGGGAGCTCGGTGCTCAGGGTGCTGGGTGCTCAGTCCTCAGGGTGCTCAGTGCTCAGGGTGCTGGGTGCTCATTGCTCGGGGTGCTCGGTGCTCAGGGTGCTGGGTGCTCAGTCCTCAGGGTGCTCAGTGCTCAGGGTGCTGGGTGCTCAGTGCTCGGGGTGCTCGGTGCTCAGTACTCAGGGTGCTGGGTACTCAGTACTCATGGTGCTGGGTTCTCAGTGCTCAGGGTGCTGGGTGCTCAGTACTCAGGGTGCTCAGTGCTCAGTACTCGGGGTGCTGGGTGCTCAGTACTCAGGGCGCTCAGTGCTCAGTACTCGGGGTGCTGGGTGCTCAGTGCTCAGTGTGCTCAGTGCTCAGTGCTCGGGGTGCTGGGTGCTCAGTGCTCGGGGCGCTGGGTGCTCAGTGCTCGGGGTGCTGGGTGCTCAGTACTCAGGGTGCTGTGTGCTCAGTGCTCAGTACTCAGCGTGCTGGGTGCTCAGTGCTCAGAGTGTTGGGTGCTCAGTACTCAGGGTGCTGGGTGCTCAGTGCTCAGTGCTCAGGGTGCTCAGTGCTCAGGGTGCTCAGTGCTCAGGGTGCTGGGTGCTCAGGGTGCTGGGTGCTCAGTGCTCGTTGTGCTGGGTTCTCAGTGCTCAGTGCTCAGGGTGCTGGGTGCTCAGTGCTGAGTGCTCAAGGTGCTGGGTGTTCAGTACTCAGGGTGCTCGGTGCTCAGTACTCAGGGTGCTGGGTGCTCAGTACTCAGGGTGCTGGGTGCTCAGTGCTCGGGGTGCTGGGTGCTCAGTGCTCAGGGTGATCAGTGCTCAGTACTCAGGGTGCTGGGTTCTCAGTGCTCTGGGTGCTGGGTGCTCAGTCCTCAGAGTGCTCAGTACTCAGGATGCTCTGTGCTCAGTGCTCAGTACTCAGGGTGCTCAGTACTCAGGGTGCTGGGTGCTCAGTGCTCGGGATGCTGGGTGCTCAGTACTCAGGGTGCTGGGTGCTCAGTTCTCGGGGTGCTGGGTGCTCAGTACTCAGGGTGCTGGGTGCTCAGTGCTCGGGGTGCTGGGTGCTCACTGCTCAGAGTGATCTGTGCTCAGTGCTCAGAGTGCTGGGTGCTCAGTCCTCCGGGTGCTCAGTGCTCAGGGTGCTGGGTGCTCATTGCTCGGTGTGCTCGGTGCTCAGTACTCAGGCTGCTGAGTGCTCAGTACTCAGGGTGCTGGGTGCTCAGTACTCAGGTAGCTGGTTGCTCAGTACTCAGGGTGCTGGGTGCTCAGTGCTCAGGGTGCTGGGTGCTCAGTGCTCGGGGTGCTGATTGCTCAGGGCTGTGGTGCTGGGTGCTCAGTGCTCAGTGCTCAGGGTGCTGGGTGCTCAGTGCTCAGTGCTCAGGGTGCTGGTTGCTCAGGACTCAGGGTGCTGGGTGCTCAGTACTCAGGGTGCTGGGTGCTCAGTGCTCAGGGTGCTCTGTGCTCAGTACTCAGGGTGCTGGTTGCTGAGTGCTTGGGGTGCTGCGTGCTCAGTGCTCAGGGAGCTGGGTGCTCAGTGCTCAGGGTGCTGGGTGCTCAGTACTCAGGGTGCTGGGTGCTCAGTGCTCGTTGTGCTCGGTGCTCAGTACTCAAGGTGCTGGGTGCTCAGTGCTCAGGGTGCTGGGTGCTCAGTCCTCGGGGTGCTCCGTGCTCAGTGATCAGGGTGCTGGGTGCTCAGTACTCAGGGTGCTCGGTGCTCAGTACTCAGGGTTTTCAGTGCTCAGTACTCAGGGTGCTGGGTGCTCAGTGCTCAGGGTGCTGGGTGCTCAGTACTCAGGGTGCTCAGTGCTCAGTACTCGGGGTGCTTGGTGCTCAGTACTCAGGGTGCTCAGTGCTCAGTACTCGGGGTGCTTGGTGCTCAGTGCTCAGGGTGCTCAGTGCTCAGTGCTCGGGGTGCTGGGTGCTCAGTGCTCGGGGCGCTGGGTGCTCAGTACTCGGGGTGCTGGGTGCTCAGTGCTCAGGGTGCTCAGTGCTCAGTACTCAGTGCTCAGGGTGCTCAGTGCTCAGTGCTCAGGGTGCTGGGTGTTCAGTACTCAGGGTGCTGGTTGCTCAGTACTCAGGGTGCTGGGTGCTCAGTGCTCAGGGTGCTGGGAGCTCAGTAGTCTGGGTGTTGGGTGCTCAGTACTCAGGGTGCTGGGTGCTCCGTGCTCAGGGTGCTGGGTGCTCAGTGCTCAGGGTTCTGGGTGCTCAGTGCTCAGGGTGCTGGGTGCTCAGTACTCAGGGTGCTGGGTGCTTAGTGCTCGAGGTGCTCGGTGCTCAGTACTCAAGGTGCTGGGTGCTCAGTGCTCAGGGTGCTGGGTGCTCAGTACTCGGGGTGCTCCGTGCTCATGGTGCTGGGTGCTCAGTGCTCAGGGTGCTGGGTGCTCAGTGCTCGGGGTGCTGGGTGCTGAGTGCTCAGGGTGCTGGGTGCTCAGTGCTCGGGGTGCTCGGTGCTCAGTGCTCGGGGTGCTGGGTGCTGAGTGCTCAGGGTGCTGGGTGCTCAGTGCTCGGGGTGCTCGGTGCTCAGTGCTCAGGGTGCTCAGTGCTCAGTACACAGGGTGCTGGGTGCTCAGTGCTCGGGGTGCTGGGTGCTCAGTGCTCAGTACTCAGGGTGCTGCCTGCTCAGTGCTCAGGGTGCTGGGTGCTCAGTACTCAGCGTGCTGGGTGCTCAGTACTCAGGGTGCTGGGTGCTCAGTGCTCAGGGTGCTGGGTGCTCAGTGCACATGGTGCTGGGTGCTCAGTGATCGGGGTGCTGGGTGCTCAGTACTCAGGGTGCTCAGTGCTCGGTTAGCTCGGTGCTCAGTACTCAGGGTGCTGGGTGCTCAGTACTCAGTGCTCGGGGTCCTGGGTGCTGCGTGCTCGGGGTGCTGGGTGCTCAGTGCTCTGGGTGCTGGGTGCTCAGTATTCAGGGTGCTGGGTGCTCAGTGCTCAGGGTGCTGTGTGCTCAGTACTCAGGGTGCTGGGTGCTCAGTACTCAGGGTGCTCGGTGCTCAGTACTCAGGGTGCTGGGTCCTCAGTGCTCAGGGTGCTGGGTACTCAGTACTCAGGGTGCTGGGTGCTCAGTACTCAGGGTGCTGGGTGCTCAGTGCTCAGGGTGCTGGTTGCTCAGTGCTCAGGGTGCTGGGTGCTCAGTACTCAGGGTGCTGGGTGCTCAGTGCTCAGAGTGATCGGTGCTCAGTACTCAGGGTGCTCAGTACTCAGGGTGCTGGGTGCTCAGTGCTCAGGGTGCTGGGTGCTCAGTACTCAGGGTGCTGGGTGCTCAGTGCTCGGGGTGCTGGGTGCTCAGTGCTCAGGGTGATCGGTGCTCAGTACTCAGGGTGCTGGGTGCTCAGTGCTCAGGGAGCTGGGTGCTCAGTCCTCAGGGTGCTCAGTGCTCAGGGTGCTGGGTGCTCAGTACTCATGGTGCTGGGTGCTCAGTACTCAGGGGGCTGGGTGCTCAGTGCTCAGTGTGCTGGGTGCTCAGTGCTCAGGGCGCTGGGTGCTCAGTGCTTGGGGTGCTGGGTGCTCAGTGCTCGGGGTGCTGGGTGGTCAGTGCTCAGTGCTCAAGGTGCTGGGTGCTCAGTGCTCAGTGCTCAGGGTGCTGGGTGCTCAGTACTCAGGGTGCTGGGTGCTCAGTACTCAGGGTGCTGGGTGCTCAGTTCTCAGGGTGCTGGGTGATCAGTACTCTGGGTGTTGGGTGCGCAGTACTCAGGGTGCTCAGTGCTCAGTACTCGGGGTGCTGGGTGCTCAGTGCTCAGTGTGCTCAGTGCTCAGTGCTCAGGGTGCTGGGTGCTCAGTGCTCGGGGCGCTGGGTGCTCAGTGCTCGGGGTGCTGGGTGCTCAGTACTCAGGGTGCTGTGTGCTCAGTGCTCAGTACTCAGCGTGCTGGTTGCTCAGTGCTCAGAGTGTTGGGTGCTCAGTACTCAGGGTGCTGGGTGCTCAGTGCTCAGTGCTCAGGGTGCTCAGTGCTCAGGGTGCTCAGTGCTCAGGGTGCTGGGTGCTCAGGGTGCTGGGTGCTCAGTGCTCGGGGTGCTGGGTGCTCAGTTCTCAGTGCTCAGGGTGCTGGGTGCTCAGTGCTCAGTGCTCAGGGTGCTGGGTGTTCAGTACTCAGGGTGCTCGGTGCTCAGTGCTCAGGGTGCTAGGTGCTCAGTACTCAGGGTGCTGGGTGCTCAGTGCTAGGGGTGCTGGGTGCTCAGTACTCAGGGTGCTGGGTGCTCAGTACTCAGGGTGCTGGGTGCTCAGTGCTCAGGGTGCTGGGTGCTCAGTACTCAGGGTGCTCGGTGCTCAGTACTCAGGGTGCTCGGTGCTCAGTACTCAGGGTGCTGGGTGCTCAGTACTCAGGGTGCTGGGTGCTCAGTACTCAGGGTGCTGGGTGCTCAGTGCTCAGGGTGCTGGGTGCTCAGTGCTCTGGGTGCTGGGTGCTCAGTGCTCAGGGTGCTGGGTGCTCAGTGCTCAGGGTGCTGGGTGCTCAGTGATCGGAGTGATGGGTGCTGAGTGCTCAGGGTGCTGAGTGCTCAGTGCTCGGGGTGCTCGGTGCTCAGTGCTCAGGGTCCTGGGTGCTCAGTACTCAGGGTGCTAGGTGCTTAGTAATCAGGGTGCTCAGTGCTCAGTACACAGGGTGCTGGGTGCTCAGTGCTCGGGGTGCTGGGTGCTCAGTGCTCAGTACTCAGGGTGCTGGGTGCTCAGTGCTCAGGGTGCTGAGTGCTCAGTACTCAGCGTGCTGGGTGCTCAGTACTCAGGGTGCTGGGTGTTCAGTGCTCAGGGTGCTGGGTGCTCAGTGCTCAGGGTGCTGGGTGCTCAGTGCACGGGGAGCTCGGTGCTCAGTACTCAGGATGTTGGGTGCTCAGTACTCAGTGTTCGGGGTACTGGGTGCTCCGTGCTCGGGGTGATCTGTTCTCAGTACTCAGGGTGCTGGGTGCTCAGTGCTCGGGGTTCTGGGTGCTCAGTACTCGGGGTGCTCAGTACTCAGGGTACTGGGTGCTCAGTACTCAGGGTGCTGGGTGCTCAGAGCTCGGGGTGCTGGGTGCTCAGTGCTCGGGGTGCTGGGTGCTCAGTGCTGAGGGTGCTGGCTGCTCAGTGCTCAGGGTGCTGGGTGCTCAGTACTCAGGGTGCTAGGTGCTCAGTACTCAGGGTGCTCAGTGCTTAGTACTCAGCGTGCTGGGTGCTGAGTGCTCAGGTTCCTCGGTGCTCAGTACTCAGGGTGTTCAGTGCTCAGTACTCAGCGTGCTTTGTGCTCAGTGCTCAGGGTGCTGGGTGCTCAGTACTCAGGGTGCTGGGTGCTCAGTGCTCGGGGTGCTCGGTGATCAGTACTCAGGGTGCTGGGTGCTCAGTGCTCAGGGTGCTGTATACTCAGTACTCAGGGTGCTGGGTGCTCAGTGCTCAGGGTGCTGGGTGCTCAGTGCTCAGGGTGCTGGGTGCTCAGTGCTCGGGGTGCTGGGTGCTCAGTGCTCGGGGTGCTGGGTGCTCAGTGCTCAGGGTGCTGGGTGCTCAGTACTCAGGGTGCTGGGTGCTCAGTGCTCAGTGCTCAGGGTGCTCAGTGCTCAGGGTGCTGGGTGCTCAGGGTGCTGGGTGCTCAGTGCTCGGGGTGCTGGGTGCTCAGTTCTCAGTGCTCAGGGTGCTGGGTGCTCAGTGCTCAGTGCTCAGGGTGCTGGGTGTTCAGTACTCAGGGTGCTCGGTGCTCAGTGCTCAGGGTGCTAGGTGCTCAGTACTCAGGGTGCTGGGTGCTCAGTGCTAGGGGTGCTGGGTGCTCAGTACTCAGGGTGCTGGGTGCTCAGTACTCAGGGTGCTGGGTGCTCAGTGCTCAGGGTGCTGGGTGCTCAGTACTCAGGGTGCTCGGTGCTCAGTACTCATGGTGCTCGGTGCTCAGTACTCAGGGTGCTGGGTGCTCAGTACTCAGGGTGCTGGGTGCTCAGTACTCAGGGTGCTGGGTGCTCAGTGCTCAGTGTGCTGGGTGCTCAGTGCTCTGGGTGCTGGGTGCTCAGTGCTCAGGGTGCTGGGTGCTCAGTGCTCAGGGTGCTGGGTGCTCAGTGATCGGGGTGATGGGTGCTGAGTGCTCAGGGTGCTGAGTGCTCAGTGCTCGGGGTGCTCGGTGCTCAGTGCTCAGGGTCCTGGGTGCTCAGTACTCAGGGTGCTAGGTGCTTAGTAATCAGGGTGCTCAGTGCTCAGTACACAGGGTGCTGGGTGCTCCGTGCTCGGGGTGCTGGGTGCTCAGTGCTCAGTACTCAGGGTGCTGGGTGCTCAGTGCTCAGGGTGATGAGTGCTCAGTACTCAGCGTGCTGGGTGCTCAGTACTCAGGGTGCTGGGTGTTCAGTGCTCAGGGTGCTGGGTGCTCAGTGCTCAGGGTGCTGGGTGCTCAGTGCTCGGGGAGCTCGGTGCTCAGTACTCAGGGTGCTGGGTGCTCAGTACTCAGTGCTCGGGGTACTGGGTGCTCCGTGCTCGGGGTGATCTGTTCTCAGTACTCAGGGTGCTGGGTGCTCAGTGCTCGGGGTGCTGGGTGCTCAGTACTCGGGGTGCTCAGTACTCAGGGTACTGGGTGCTCAGTACTCAGGGTGCTGGGTGCTCAGAGCTCGGGGTGCTCGGTGCTCAGTACTCGGGGTGCTGGGTGCTCAGTGCTCAGGGTGCTGGGTGCTCAGTGCTCGGGGTGCTGGGTGCTCAGTGCTGAGGGTGCTGGCTGCTCAGTGCTCAGGGTGCTGGGTGCTCAGTACTCAGGGTGCTAGGTGCTCAGTACTCAGGGTGCTCAGTGCTTAGTACTCAGCGTGCTGGGTGCTGAGTGCTCAGGGTCCTCGGTGCTAAGTACTCAGGGTGTTCAGAGCTCAGTACTCAGCGTGCTTTGTGCTCAGTGCTCAGGGTGCTGGGTGCTCAGTACTCAGGGTGCTGGGTGCTCAGTGCTCGGGGTGCTCGGTGATCAGTACTCAGGGTGCTGGGTGCTCAGTGCTCAGGGTGCTGAGTACTCAGTACTCAGGGTGCTGGGTGCTCAGTGCTCAGGGTGCTGGGTGCTCAGTGCTCAGTGTGCTGGGTGCTCAGTGCTCGGGGTGCTGGGTGCTCAGTGCTCGGGGTGCTGGGTGCTCAGTGCTCAGGGTGCTGGGTGCTCAGTACTCAGGGTGCTGGGTGCTCATTACTCAGGGTGCTGGGTGCTCAGTGCTCAGGGTGCTGGGTGCTCAGTCCTCCGGGTGCTGGGTGCTCACTACTCAGGGTGTTCGGTGCTTAGTACTCAGTGTGCTCAGTGCTCAGTACTCAGGGTGCTGGTTGCTCAGTGCTCGGGTGCTCGGTGCTCAGTACTCAGGGTGCTGGGTGCTCAGTACTCAGGGTGCTGGGTGCTCCGTACTCAGGGTGCTGGGTGCTCAGTACTCAGGGTGCTGGGTGCTCAGTACTCAGGGTGCTGGGTGCTCAGTGCTCAGGGTGCTGGGTGCTCAGTACTCAGGGTGCTGGGTGCTCAGTACTCAGGGTGCTCGGTGCTCAGTACTCAGGGTGCTGGGTGCTCAGTGCTCATGGTGCTTTGTACTCAGTACTCAGGGTTCTGGGTGCTCAGTACTCAGGGTGCTGGGTGCTCAGTGCTCAGGGTGCTGGGTGCTCAGTGCTCAGGGTGCTGTGTGCTCAGTACTCAGGGTGCTGGGTGCTCAGTGCTCAGGGTGATCAGTGCTCACTACTCAGGGTGCTCAGTACTCAGGGTGCTGTGTGCTCAGTGCTCAGGGTGCTGGGTGCTCAGTACTCAGGGTGCTCAGTGCTCAGGGTGCTGGGTGCTCAGGGTGCTGGGTGCTCAGTGCTCGGGGTGCTGGGTGCTCAGTGCTCAGTGCTCAGGGTGCTGGGTGCTCAGTCCTCAGGGTGCTGTGTGCTCAGTGCTCAGTACTCAGCGTGCTGGGTGCTCATTGCTCAGAGTGTTAGGTGCTCAGTACTCATGGTGCTGGGTGCTCAGTGCTCAGTGCTCAGGGTGCTCAGTGCTCAGGGTGCTCAGTGCTCAGGGTGCTGGGTGCTCAGGGTGCTGGGTGCTCAGTGCTCGGGGTGCTGGGTGCTCAGTGCTCAGTGCTCAGGGTGCTGGGTGCTCAGTGCTCAGTGCTCAGGGTGCTGGGTGTTCAGTACTCAGGGTGCTCGGTGCTCAGTGCTCAGGGTGCTAGGTGCTCAGTACTCAGGGTGCTGGGTGCTCAGTGCTCGGGGTGCTGGGTGCTCAGTGCTCAGGGTGATCAGTGCTCAGTACTCAGGGTGCTGGGTGCTCAGTACTCAGGGTGCTGGGTGCTCAGTGCTCAGGGTGCTGGGTGCTCAGTACTCAGGGTGCTGGGTGCTCAGTACTCAGGGTGCTCCGTGCTCAGTACTCAGGGTGCTGGGTGCTCAGTGCTCAGGGTGCTTTGTACTCAGTACTCAGGGTTCTGGGTGCTCAGTACTCAGGGTGCTGGGTGCTCAATGCTCAGGGTGCTGGGTGCTCAGTGCTCAGGGTGCTGGGTGCTCAGTACTCAGGGTGCTGGGTGCTCAGTGCTCAGGGTGATCGGTGCTCAGTACTCAGGGTGCTCAGTACTCAGGGTGCTGGGTGCTCAGTACTCAGGGTGCTGGGTGCTCAGTGCTCAGGGTGCTGGGTGCTCAGTGCTCTGGGTGCTGGGTGCTCAGTGCTCAGGGCGCTGGGTGCTCAGTGCTCAGGGTGCTGGGTGCTCAGTGCTCAGGGTGCTGGGTGCTCAGTGCTCAGGGTGCTGGGTTCTCAGTGCTCGGGGAGCTCGGAGCTCAGTACTCAGGGTGCTGGGTGCTCAGTACTCAGTGCTCGGGGTCCTGGGTGCTCCGTGCTCGGGGTGCTGGGTGCTCAGTACTCAGGGTGCTGGGTGCTCATTATCGGGGTGCTGGGTGCTCAGTGCTCGGTGTGCTGGGTGCTCAGTGCTCAGGGTGCTGGGGGCTCAGTACTCAGGGTGCTGGGTGCTCAGTACTCAGGGTGCTCGGTTCTCAGTACTCAGGGTGCTGGGTGCTCATTCTCGGGGTGCTGGGTGCTCAGTGCTCGGGTTGCTGGGTGCTCAGTACTCAGGGTGCTGGGGGCTCAGTACTCAGGGTGCTGGGTGCTCAGTACACAGGGTGATCTGTTCTCAGTACTCAGGGTGCTGGGTGCTCAGTGCTCGGGGTGCTGGGTGCTCAGTACTCAGGGTGCTCAGTACTCAGGGTACTGGGTGCTCAGTACTCAGGGTGCTGGGTGCTCAGTGCTCGGGGTGCTCGGTGCTCAGTACTCGGGGTGCTGGGTGCTCAGTACTCGGGGTGCTGGGTGCTCAGTGCTCAGGGTGCTGGGTGCTCAGTGCTCGGGGTGCTGGGTGCTCAGTGCTGAGGGTGCTGGCTGCTCAGTGCTCAGGGTGCTGGGTGCTCAGTACTCAGGGTGCTAGGTGCTCAGTACTCAGGGTGCTCAGTGCTCAGTACTCAGCGTGCTGGGTGCTCAGTGCTCAGAGTCCTCGGTGCTCAGTACTCAGGGTGCTCAGTGCTCAGTACTCAGCGTGCTTTGTGCTCAGTGCTCAGGGTGCTGGGTGCTCAGTACTCAGGGTGCTGGGTGCTCAGTACTCAGGGTGCTGGGTGCTCAGTGCTCAGGGTGCTGGGTGCTCAGTGCTCCGGGTGCTCGGTGATCAGTACTCAGGGTGCTGGGTGCTCAGTGCTCAGGGTGCTGAGTACTCAGTACTCAGGGTGCTGGGTGCTCAGTGCTCAGGGTGCTGGGTGCTCAGTGCTCAGGGTGCTGGGTGGTCAGTGCTCAGTGCTCAAGGTGCTGGGTGCTCAGTGCTCAGTGCTCAGGGTGCTGGGTGCTCAGTACTCAGGGTGCTGGGTGCTCAGTACTCAGGGTGCTGGGTGCTCAGTTCTCAGGGTGCTGGGTGATCAGTACTCTGGGTGTTGGGTGCGCAGTACTCAGGGTGCTCAGTGCTCAGTACTCGGGGTGCTGGGTGCTCAGTGCTCAGTGTGCTCAGTGCTCAGTGCTCAGGGTGCTGGGTGCTCAGTGCTCGGGGCGCTGGGTGCTCAGTGCTCGGGGTGCTGGGAGCTCAGTACTCAGGGTGCTGTGTGCTCAGTGCTCAGTACTCAGCGTGCTGGGTGCTCAGTGCTCAGAGTGTTGGGTGCTCAGTACTCAGGGTGCTGGGTGCTCAGTGCTCAGTGCTCAGGGTGCTCAGTGCTCAGGGTGCTCAGTACTCAGGGTGCTGGGTGCTCAGGGTGCTGGGTGCTCAGTGCTCGGGGTGCTGGGTGCTCAGTTCTCAGTGCTCAGGGTGCTGGGTGCTCAGTGCTCAGTGCTCAGGGTGCTGGGTGTTCAGTACTCAGGGTGCTCGGTGCTCAGTGCTCAGGGTGCTAGGTGCTCAGTACTCAGGGTGCTGGGTGCTCAGTGCTCGGGGTGCTGGGTGCTCAGTACTCAGGGTGCTGGGTGCTCAGTACTCAGGGTGCTGGGTGCTCAGTGCTCAGGGTGCTGGGTGCTCAGTACTCAGGGTGCTCGTTGCTCAGTACTCAGGGTGCTCGGTGCTCAGTACTCAGGGTGCTGGGTGCTCAGTACTCAGGGTGCTGGGTGCTCAGTACTCAGGGTGCTGGGTGCTCAGTGCTCAGGGTGCTGGGTGCTCAGTGCTCTGGTTGCTGGGTGCTCAGTGCTCAGGGTGCTGGGTGCTCAGTGCTCAGGGTGCTGGGTGCTCAGTGCTCGGGGAGCTCGGTGCTCAGTACTCAGGGTGCTGGGTGCTCAGTACTCAGTGCTCGGGGTACTGGGTGCTCCGTGCTCGGGGTGATCTGTTCTCAGTACTCAGGGTGCTGGGTGCTCAGAGCTCGGGGTGCTCGGTGCTCAGTACTCGGGGTGCTGGGTGCTCAGTGCTCAGGGTGCTGGGTGCTCAGTGCTCGGGGTGCTGGGTGCTCAGTGCTGAGGGTGCTGGCTGCTCAGTGCTCAGGGTGCTGGGTGCTCAGTACTCAGGGTGCTAGGTGCTCAGTACTCAGGGTGCTCAGTGCTTAGTACTCAGCGTGCTGGGTGCTGAGTGCTCAGGGTCCTCGGTGCTCAGTTCTCAGGGTGTTCAGTGCTCAGTACTCAGCGTGCTTTGTGCTCAGTGCTCAGGGTGCTGGGTGCTCAGTACACAGGGTGCTGGGTGCTCAGTGCTCGGGGTGCTCGGTGATCAGTACTCAGGGTGCTGGGTGCTCAGTGCTCAGGGTGCTGAGTACTCAGTACTCAGGGTGCTGGGTGCTCAGTGCTCAGGGTGCTGGGTGCTCAGTGCTCAGGGTGCTGGGTGCTCAGTGCTCGGGGTGCTGGGTGCTCAGTGCTCGGGGTGCTGGGTGCTCAGTGGTCAGGGTGCTGGGTGCTCAGTACTCAGGGTGCTGGGTGCTCATTACTCAGGGTGCTGGGTGCTCAGTGCTCAGGGTGCTGGGTGCTCAGTCCTCAGGGTGCTGGGTGCTCAGTACTCAGGGTGTTCGGTGCTTAGTACTCAGGGTGCTCAGTGCTCAGTACTCAGGGTGCTGGTTGCTCAGTGCTCGGGGTGCTCGGTGCTCAGTACTCAGGGTGCTGGGTGCTCAGTACTCAGGGTGCTGGGTGCTCCGTACTCAGGGTGCTGGGTGCTCAGTACTCAGGGTGCTCGGTGCTCAGTACTCAGGGTGCTGGGTGCTCAGTGCTCAGGGTGCTTTGTACTCAGTACTCAGGGTTCTGGGTGCTCAGTACTCAGGGTGCTGGGTGCTCAGTGCTCAGGGTGATCTGTTCTCAGTACTCAGGGTGCTGGATGCTCAGTGCTCGGGGTGCTGGGTGCTCAGTACTCGGGGTGCTCAGTACTCAGGGTACTGGGTGCTCAGTACTCAGGGTGCTGGGTGCTCAGTGCTCGGGGTGCTCGGTGCTCAGTACTCGGGGTGCTGGGTGCTCAGTACTCGGGGTGCTGGTTGCTCAGTGCTCAGGGTGCTGGGTGCTCAGTGCTCGGGGTGCTGGGTGCTCAGTGCTGAGGGTGCTGGCTGCTCAGTGCTCAGGGTGCTGGGTGCTCAGTACTCAGGGTGCTGGATGCTCAGTACTCAGGGTGCTGGGTGCTCAGTACTCAGGGTGCTGGGTGCTCAGTGCTCGGGGTGCTCGGTGATCAGTACTCAGGGTGCTGGGTGCTCAGTGCTCAGGGTGCTGAGTACTCAGTACTCAGGGTGCAGGGTGCTCAGTGCTCAGGGTGCTGGGTGCTCAGTGCTCAGGGTGCTGGGTGGTCAGTGCTCAGTGCTCAAGGTGCTGGGTGCTCAGTGCTCAGTGCTCAGGGTGCTGGGTGCTCAGTACTCAGGGTGCTGGGTGCTCAGTACTCAGGGTGCTGGGTGCTCAGTTCTCAGGGTGCTGGGTGATCAGTACTCTGGGTGTTGGGTGCGCAGTACTCAGGGTGCTCAGTGCTCAGTACTCGGGGTGCTGGGTGCTCAGTGCTCAGTGTGCTCAGTGCTCATTGCTCAGGGTGCTGGGTGCTCAGTGCTCGGGGCGCTGGGTGCTCAGTGCTCGGGGTGCTGGGTGCTCAGTACTCAGGGTGCTGTGTGCTCAGTGCTCAGTACTCAGCGTGCTGGGTGCTCAGTGCTCAGAGTGTTGGGTGCTCAGTACTCAGGGTGCTTGGTGCTCAGTGCTCAGTGATCAGGGTGCTCAGTGCTCAGGGTGCTCAGTGCTCAGGGTGCTGGGTGCTCAGGGTGCTGGGTGCTCAGTGCTCGGGGTGCTGGGTGCTCAGTTCTCAGTGCTCAGGGTGCTGGGTGCTCAGTGCTCAGTGCTCAGGGTGCTGGGTGTTCAGTACTCAGGGTGCTCGGTGCTTAGTGCTCAGGGTGCTAGGTGCTCAGTACTCAGGGTGCTGGGTGCTCAGTACTCAGGGTGCTGGGTGCTCAGTGCTCAGGGTGCTGAGTGCTCAGTACTCAGCGTGCTGGGTGCTCAGTACTCAGGGTGCTGGGTGTTCAGTGCTCAGGGTGCTGGGTGCTCAGTGCTCAGGGTCCTGGGTGCTCAGTGCTCGGGGAGCTCGGTGCTCAGTACTCAGGGTGCTATGTGCTCAGTACTCAGTGCTCGGGGTACTGGGTGCTCCGTGCTCGGGGTGATCTGTTCTCAGTACTCAGGGTGCTGGGTGCTCAGTGCTCGGGGTGCTGGGTGCTCAGTACTCGGGGTGCTCAGTACTCAGGGTACTGGGTGCTCAGTACTCAGGGTGCTGGGTGCTCAGAGCTCGGGGTGCTCGGTGCTCAGTACTCGGGGTGCTGGGTGCTCAGTGCTCAGGGTGCTGGGTGCTCAGTGCTCAGGGTGCTGGGTGCTCAGTGCTGAGGGTGCTGGCTGCTCAGTGCTCAGGGTGCTGGGTGCTCAGTACTCAGGGTGCTAGGTGCTCAGTACTCAGGGTGCTCAGTGCTTAGTACTCAGCGTGCTGGGTGCTGAGTGCTCAGGGTCCTCGGTGCTAAGTACTCAGGGTGTTCAGTGCTCAGTACTCAGCGTGCTTTGTGCTCAGTGCTCAGGGTGCTGTGTGCTCAGTACTCAGGGTGCTGGGTGCTCAGTGCTCGGGGTGCTCGGTGATCAGTACTCAGGGTGCTGGGTGCTCAGTGCTCAGGGTGCTGAGTACTCAGTACTCAGGGTGCTGGGTGCTCAGTGCTCAGGGTGCTGGGTGCTCAGTGCTCAGGGTGCTGGGTGCTCAGTGCTCGGGGTGCTGGGTGCTCAGTGCTCGGGGTGCTGGGTGCTCAGTGCTCAGGGTGCTGGGTGCTCAGTACTCAGGGTGCTGGGTGCTCATTACTCAGGGTGCTGGGTGCTCAGTGCTCAGGGTGCTGGGTGCTCAGTACTCAGGGTGCTGGGTGCTCATTACTCAGGGTGCTGGGTGCTCAGTGCTCAGGGTGATCAGTGCTCAGTACTCAGGGTGCTCAGTACTCAGGGTGCTGTGTGCTCAGTGCTCAGGGTGCTGGGTGCTCAGTGCTCAGTACTCAGGGTGCTGGGTGCTCAGTGCTCAGGGTGCTGGGTGCTCAGTGCTCAGGGTGCTGTGTGCTCAGTACTCAGGGTGCTGGGTGCTCAGTGCTCAGGGTGATCAGTGCTCAGTACTCAGGGTGCTCAGTACTCAGGGTGCTGTGTGCTCAGTGCTCAGGGTGCTGGGTGCTCAGTACTCAGGGTGCTCAGTGCTCAGGGTGCTGGGTGCTCAGGGTGCTGGGTGCTCAGTGCTCGGGGTGCTGGGTGCTCAGTGCTCAGTGCTCAGGGTGCTGGGTTCTCAGTGCTCAGGGTGCTGTGTGCTCAGTGCTCAGTACTCAGCGTGCTGGGTGCTCATTGCTCAGAGTGTTGGGTGCTCAGTACTCAGGGTGCTGGGTGCTCAGTGCTCAGTGCTCAGGGTGCTCAGTGCTCAGGGTGCTCAGTGCTCAGGGTGCTGGGTGCTCAGGGTGCTGGGTGCTCAGTGCTCGGGGTGCTGGGTGCTCAGTGCTCAGTGCTCAGGGTGCTGGGTGCTCAGTGCTCAGGGTGCTGGGTGTTCAGTACTCAGGGTGCTCGGTGCTCAGTGCTCAGGGTGCTAGGTGCTCAGTACTCAGGTTGCTGGGTGCTCAGTGCTCGGGGTGCTGGGTGCTCAGTGCTCAGGGTGATCAGTGCTCAGTACTCAGGGTGCTGGGTGCTCAGTACTCAGGGTGCTGGGTGCTCAGTGCTCAGGGTGCTGGGTGCTCAGTACTCAGGGTGCTGGGTGCTCAGTACTCAGGGTGCTCCGTGCTCAGTACTCAGGGTGCTGGGTGCTCAGTGCTCAGGGTGCTTTGTACTCAGTACTCAGTGTTCTGGGTGCTCAGTACTCAGGGTGCTGGGTGCTCAATGCTCAGGGTGCTGGGTGCTCAGTGCTCAGGGTGCTGGGTGCTCAGTACTCAGGGTGCTGGGTGCTCAGTGCTCAGGGTGATCGGTGCTCAGTACTCAGGGTGCTCAGTACTCAGGGTGATGGGTGCTCAGTACTCAGGGTGCTGGGTGCTCAGTGCTCAGGGTGCTGGGTGCTCAGTGCTCTGGGTGCTGGGTGCTCAGTGCTCAGGGTGCTGGGTGCTCAGTGCTCAGGGTGCTGGGTGCTCAGTGCTCAGGGTGCTGGGTGCTCAGTGCTCAGGGTGCTGGGTGCTCAGTGCTCGGGGAGCTCGGTGCTCAGTACTCAGGGTGCTGGGTGCTCAGTACTCAGTGCTCGGGGTCCTGGGTGCTCCGTGCTCGGGGTGCTGGGTGCTCAGTACTCAGGGTGCTGGGTGCTCATTCTCGGGGTGCTGGGTGCTCAGTGCTCGGTGTGCTGGGTGCTCAGTGCTCAGGGTGCTGGGGGCTCAGTACTCAGGGTGCTGGGTGCTCAGTAATCAGGGTGCTCGGTTCTCAGTACTCAGGGTGCTGGGTGCTCATTCTCGGGGTGCTGGGTGCTCAGTGCTCGGGTTGCTGGGTGCTCAGTACTCAGGGTGCTGGGGGCTCAGTACTCAGGGTGCTGGGTGCTCAGTACTCAGGGTGATCTGTTCTCAGTACTCAGGGTGCTGGGTGCTCAGTGCGCGGGGTGCTGGGTGCTCAGTACTCGGGGTGCTCAGTACTCAGGGTACTGGGTGCTCAGTACTCAGGGTGCTGGGTGCTCAGTGCTCGGGGTGCTCGGTGCTCAGTACTCGGGGTCCTGGGTGCTCAGTACTCGGGGTGCTGGGTGCTCAGTGCTCAGGGTGCTGGGTGCTCAGTGCTCGGGGTGCTGGGTGCTCAGTGCTGAGGGTGCTGGCTGCTCAGTGCTCAGGGTGCTGGGTGCTCAGTACTCAGGGTGCTAGGTGCTCAGTACTCAGGGTGCTCAGTGCTCAGTACTCAGCGTGCTGGGTGCTCAGTGCTCAGGGTCCTCGGTGCTCAGTACTCAGTGTGCTCAGTGCTCAGTACTCAGCGTGCTTTGTGCTCAGTGCTCAGGGTGCTGGGTGCTCAGTACTCAGGGTGCTGGGTGCTCAGTACTCAGGGTGCTGGGTGCTCAGTACTCAGGGTGCTGGGTGCTCAGTGCTCGGGGTGCTCGGTGATCAGTACTCAGGGTGCTGGGTGCTCAGTGCTCAGGGTGCTGAGTACTCAGTACTCAGGGTGCTGGTTGCTCAGTGCTCAGGGTGCTGGGTGCTCAGTGCTCAGGGTGCTGGGTGGTCAGTGCTCAGTGCTCAAGGTGCTGGGTGCTCAGTGCTCAGTGCTCAGGGTGCTGGGTGCTCAGTACTCAGGGTGCTGGGTGCTCAGTACTCAGGGTGCTGGGTGCTCAGTTCTCAGGGTGCTGGGTGATCAGTACTCTGGGTGTTGGGTGCGCAGTACTCAGGGTGCTCAGTGCTCAGTACTCGGGGTGCTGGGTGCTCAGTGCTCAGTGTGCTCAGTGCTCAGTGCTCAGGGTGCTGGGTGCTCAGTGCTCGGGGCGCTGGGTGCTCAGTGCTCGGGGTGCTGGGTGCTCAGTACTCAGGGTGCTGTGTGCTCAGTGCTCAGTACTCAACGTGCTGGGTGCTCAGTGCTCAGAGTGTTGGGTGCTCAGTACTCAGGGTGCTGGGTGCTCAGTGCTCAGTGCTCAGGGTGCTCAGTGCTCAGGGTGCTCAGTGCTCAGGGTGCTGGGTGCTCAGGGTGCTGGGTGCTCAGTGCTCGGGGTGCTGGGTGCTCAGTTCTCAGTGCTCAGGGTGCTGGGTGATCAGTGCTCAGTGCTCAGGGTGCTGGGTGTTCAGTACTCAGGGTGCTCGGTGCTCAGTGCTCAGGGTGCTAGGTGCTCAGTACTCAGGGTGCTGGGTGTTCAGTGCTCGGGGTGCTGGGTGCTCAGTACTCAGGGTGCTGGGTGCTCAGTACTCAGGGTGCTGGGTGCTCAGTGCTCAGGGTGCTGGGTGCTCAGTACTCAGGGTGCTCGGTGCTCAGTACTCAGGGTGCTCGGTGCTCAGTACTCAGGGTGCTGGGTGCTCAGTACTCAGGGTGCTGGGTGCTCAGTACTCAGCGTGCTGGGTGCTCAGTGCTCAGGGTGCTGGGTGCTCAGTGCTCTGGTTGCTGGGTGCTCAGTGCTCAGGGTGCTGGGTGCTCAGTGCTCAGGGTGCTGGGTGCTCAGTGATCGGGGTGATGGGTGCTGAGTGCTCAGGGTGCTGAGTGCTCAGTGCTCGGGGTGCTCGGTGCTCAGTGCTCAGGGTCCTGGGTGCTCAGTACTCAGGGTGCTAGGTGCTTAGTAATCAGGGTGCTCAGTGCACAGTACACAGGGTGCTGGGTGCTCAGTGCTCGGGGTGCTGGGTGCTCAGTGCTCAGTACTCAGGGTGCTGTGTGCTCAGTGCTCAGGGTGCTGAGTGCTCAGTACTCAGCGTGCTGGGTGCTCAGTACTCAGGGTGCTGGGTGTTCAGTGCTCAGGGTGCTGGGTGCTCAGTGCTCAGGGTGTTGGGTGCTCAGTGCTCGGGGAGCTCGGTGCTCAGTACTCAGGGTGCTGGGTGCTCAGTACTCAGTGCTCGGGGTACTGGGTGCTCCGTGCTCGGGGTGATCTGTTCTCAGTACTCAGGGTGCTGGGTGCTCAGAGCTCGGGGTGCTCGGTGCTCAGTACTCGGGGTGCTGGGTGCTCAGTGCTCAGGGTGCTGGGTGCTCAGTGCTCGGGGTGCTGGGTGCTGAGTGCTGAGGGTGCTGGCTGCTCAGTGCTCAGGGTGCTGGGTGCTCAGTACTCAGGGTGCTAGGTGCTCAGTACTCAGGGTGCTCAGTGCTTAGTACTCAGCGTGCTGGGTGCTGAGTGCTCAGGGTCCTCGGTGCTCAGTACTCAGGGTGTTCAGTGCTCAGTACTCAGCGTGCTTTGTGCTCAGTGCTCAGGGTGCTGGGTGCTCAGTACTCAGGGTGCTGGGTGCTCAGTGCTCGGGGTGCTCGGTGATCAGTACTCAGGGTGCTGGGTGCTCAGTGCTCAGGGTGCTGAGTACTCAGTACTCAGGGTGCTGGGTGCTCAGTGCTCAGGGTGCTGGGTGCTCAGTGCTCAGGGTGCTGGGTGCTCAGTGCTCGGGGTGCTGGGTGCTCAGTGCTCGGGGTGCTGGGTGCTCAGTGCTCAGGGTGCTGGGTGCTCAGTACTCAGGGTGCTGGGTGCTCATTACTCAGGGTGCTGGGTGCTCAGTGCTCAGGGTGCTGGGTGCTCAGTCCTCAGGGTGCTGGGTGCTCAGTACTCAGGGTGTTCGGTGCTTAGTACTCAGGGTGCTCAGTGCTCAGTACTCAGGGTGCTGGTTGCTCAGTGCTCGGGGTGCTCGGTGCTCAGTACTCAGGGTGCTGGGTGCTCAGTACTCAGGGTGCTGGGTGCTCCGTACTCAGGGTGCTGGGTGCTCAGTACTCAGGGTGCTGGGTGCTCAGTACTCAGGGTGCTGGGTGCTCAGTGCTCAGGGTGCTGGGTGCTCAGAACTCAGGGTGCTGGGTGCTCAGTACTCAGGGTGCTCGGTGCTCAGTACTCAGGGTGCTGGGTGCTCAGTGCTCAGGGTGCTTTGTACTCAGTACTCAGGGTTCTGGGTGCTCAGTACTCAGGGTGCTGGGTGCTCAGTGCTCAGGGTGATCTGTTCTCAGTACTCAGGGTGCTGGGTGCTCAGTGCTCGGGGTGCTGGGTGCTCAGTACTCGGGGTGCTCAGTACTCAGGGTACTGGGTGCTCAGTACTCAGGGTGCTGGGTGCTCAGTGCTCGGGGTGCTCGGTGCTCAGTACTCGGGGTACTGGGTGCTCAGTACTCGGGGTGCTGGTTGCTCAGTGCTCAGGGTGCTGCGTGCTCAGTGCTCGGGGTGCTGGGTGCTCAGTGCTGAGGGTGCTGGCTGCTCAGTGCTCAGGGTGCTGGGTGCTCAGTACTCAGGGTGCTAGGTGCTCAGAACTCAGTGTGCTCAGTGCTCAGTACTCAGCGTGCTGGGTGCTCAGTGCTCAGGGTCCTCGGTGCTCAGTACTCAGGGTGCTCAGTGCTCAGTACTCAGCGTGTTTTGTGCTCAGTGCTCAGGGTGCTGGGTGCTCAGTACTCAGGGTGCTGGGTGCTCAGTACTCAGGGTGCTGGGTGCTCAGTACTCAGGGTGCTGGGTGCTCAGTGCTCGGGGTGCTCGGTGATCAGTACTCAGGGTGCTGGGTGCTCAGTGCTCAGGGTGCTGAGTACTCAGTACTCAGGGTGCTGGGTGCTCAGTGCTCAGGGTGCTGGGTGCTCAGTGCTCAGGGTGCTGGGTGGTCAGTGCTCAGTGCTCAAGGTGCTGGGTGCTCAGTGCTCAGTGCTCAGGGTGCTGGGTGCTCAGTACTCAGGGTGCTGGGTGCTCAGTACTCAGGGTGCTGGGTGCTCAGTTCTCAGGGTGCTGGGTGATCAGTACTCTGGGTGTTGGGTGCGCAGTACTCAGGGTGCTCAGTGCTCAGTACTCGGGGTGCTGGGTGCTCAGTGCTCAGTGTGCTCAGTGCTCAGTGCTCAGGGTGCTGGGTGCTCAGTGCTCGGGGCGCTGGGTGCTCAGTGCTCGGGTTGCTGGGTGCTCAGTACTCAGGGTGCTGTGTGCTCAGTGCTCAGTACTCAGCGTGCTGGGTGCTCAGTGCTCAGAGTGTTGGGTGCTCAGTACTCAGGGTGCTTGCTGCTCAGTGCTCAGTGCTCAGGGTGCTCAGTGCTCAGGGTGCACAGTGCTCAGGGTGCTGGGTGCTCAGGGTGCTGGGTGCTCAGTGCTCGGGGTGCTGGGTGCTCAGTTCTCAGTGCTCAGGGTGCTGGGTGCTCAGTGCTCAGTGCTCAGGGTGCTAGGTGTTCAGTACTCAGGGTGCTCGGTGCTCAGTGCTCAGGGTGCTAGGTGCTCAGTACTCAGGGTGCTGGGTGCTCAGTGCTCGGGGTGCTGGGTGCTCAGTACTCAGGGTGCTGGGTGCTCAGTACTCAGGGTGCTGGGTGCTCAGTGCTCAGGGTGCTGGGTGCTCAGTACTCAGGGTGCTCGGTGCTCAGTACTCAGGGTGCTCGGTGCTCAGTACTCAGGGTGCTGGGTGCTCAGTACTCAGGGTGCTGGGTGCTCAGTACTCAGGGTGCTGGGTGCTCAGTGCTCAGGGTGCTGGGTGCTCAGTGCTCTGGTTGCTGGGTGCTCAGTGCTCAGGGTGCTGGGTGCTCAGTGCTCAGGGTGCTGGGTGCTCAGTGATCGGGGTGATGGGTGCTGAGTGCTCAGGGTGCTGAGTGCTCAGTGCTCGGGGTGCTTGGTGCTCAGTGCTCAGGGTCCTGGGTGCTCAGTATTCAGGGTGCTAGGTGCTTAGTAATCAGGGTGCTCAGTGCTCAGTACACAGGGTGCTGGGTGCTCAGTGCTCGGGGTGCTGGGTGCTCAGTGCTCAGTACTCAGGGTGCTGGGTGCTCAGTGCTCAGGGTGCTGAGTGCTCAGTACTCAGCGTGCTGGGTGCTCAGTACTCAGGGTGCTGGGTGTTCAGTGCTCAGGGTGCTGGGTGCTCAGTGCTCAGGGTGCTGGGTGCTCAGTGCTTGGGGAGCTCGGTGCTCAGTACTCAGGGTGCTGGGTGCTCAGTACTCAGTGCTCGGGGTACTGGGTGCTCCGTGCTCGGGGTGATCTGTTCTCAGTACTCAGGGTGCTGGGTGCTCAGTGCTCGGGGTGCTGGGTGCTCAGTACTCGGGGTGCTCAGTACTCAGGGTACTGGGTGCTCAGTACTCAGGGTGCTGGGTGCTCAGAGCTCGGGGTGCTCGGTGCTCAGTACTCGGGGTGCTGGGTGCTCAGTGCTCAGGGTGCTGGGTGCTCAGTGCTCGGGGTGCTGGGTGCTCAGTGCTGAGGGTGCTGGCTGCTCAGTGCTCAGGGTGCTGGGTGCTCAGTACTCAGGGTGCTAGGTGCTCAGTACTCAGGGTGCTCAGTGCTTAGTACTCAGCGTGCTGGGTGCTGAGTGCTCAGGGTCCTCGGTGCTCAGTACTCAGGGTGTTCAGTGCTCAGTACTCAGCGTGCTTTGTGCTCAGTGCTCAGGGTGCTGGGTGCTCAGTACTCAGGGTGCTGGGTGCTCAGTGCTCGGGGTGCTCGGTGATCAGTACTCAGGGTGCTGGGTGCTCAGTGCTCAGGGTGCTGAGTACTCAGTACTCAGGGTGCTGGGTGCTCAGTGCTCAGGGTGCTGGGTGCTCAGTGCTCAGGGTACTGGGTGCTCAGTGCTCGGGGTGCTGGGTGCTCAGTGCTCGGGGTGCTGGGTGCTCAGTGCTCAGGGTGCTGGGTGCTCAGTACTCAGGGTGCTGGGTGCTCATTACTCAGGGTGCTGGGTGCTCAGTGCTCAGGGTGCTGGGTGCTCAGTCCTCAGGGTGCTGGGTGCTCAGTACTCAGGGTGTTCGGTGCTTAGTACTCAGGGTGCTCAGTGCTCAGTACTCAGGGTGCTGGTTGCTCAGTGCTCAGGGTACTCGGTGCTCAGTACTCAGGGTGCTGGGTGCTCAGTACTCAGGGTGCTGGGTGCTCCGTACTCAGGGTGCTGGGTGCTCAGTACTCAGGGTGCTGGGTGCTCAGTACTCAGGGTGCTGGGTGCTCAGTGCTCAGGGTGCTGGGTGCTCAGTACTCAGGGTGCTGGGTGCTCAGTACTCAGGGTGCTCGGTGCTCAGTACTCAGGGTGCTGGGTGCTCAGTGCTCAGGGTGCTTTGTACTCAGTACTCAGGGTTCTGGGTGCTCAGTACTCAGGGTTCTGGGTGCTCAGTACTCAGGGTGCTGGGTGCTCAGTGCTCAGGGTGATCTGTTCTCAGTACTCAGGGTGCTGGATGCTCAGTGCTCGGGGTGCTGGGTGCTCAGTACTCGGGGTGCTCAGTACTCAGGGTACTGGGTGCTCAGTACTCAGGGTGCTGGGTGCTCAGTGCTCGGGGTGCTCGGTGCTCAGTACTCGGGGTGCTGGGTGCTCAGTACTCGGGGTGCTGGTTGCTCAGTGCTCAGGGTGCTGGGTGCTCAGTGCTCGGGGTGCTGGGTGCTCAGTGCTGAGGGTGCTGGCTGCTCAGTGCTCAGGGTGCTGGGTGCTCAGTACTCAGGGTGCTAGGTGCTCAGAACTCAGGGTGCTCAGTGCTCAGTACTCAGCGTGCTGGGTGCTCAGTGCTCAGGGTCCTCGGTGCTCAGTACTCAGGGTGCTCAGTGCTCAGTACTCAGCGTGCTTTGTGCTCAGTGCTCAGGGTGCTGGGTGCTCAGTACTCAGGGTGCTGGGTGCTCAGTACTCAGGGTGCTGGGTGCTCAGTACTCAGGGTGCTGGGTGCTCAGTGCTCGGGGTGCTCGGTGATCAGTACTCAGGGTGCTGGGTGCTCAGTGCTCAGGGTGCTGAGTACTCAGTACTCAGGGTGCAGGGTGCTCAGTGCTCAGTGTGCTGGGTGCTCAGTGCTCAGGGTGCTGGGTGGTCAGTGCTCAGTGCTCAAGGTGCTGGGTGCTCAGTGCTCAGTGCTCAGGGTGCTGGGTGCTCAGTACTCAGGGTGCTGGGTGCTCAGTACTCAGGGTGCTGGGTGCTCAGTTCTCAGGGTGCTGGGTGATCAGTACTCTGGGTGTTGGGTGCGCAGTACTCAGGGTGCTCAGTGCTCAGTACTCGGGGTGCTGGGTGCTCAGTGCTCAGTGTGCTCAGTGCTCAGTGCTCAGGGTGCTGGGTGCTCAGTGCTCGGGGCGCTGGGTGCTCAGTGCTCGGGGTGCTGGGTGCTCAGTACTCAGGGTGCTGTGTGCTCAGTGCTCAGTGATCAGGGTGCTGGGTGCTCAGGGTGCTGGGTGCTCAGTGCTCGGGGTGCTGGGTGCTCAGTTCTCAGTGCTCAGGGTGCTGGGTGCTCAGTGCTCAGTGATCAGGGTGCTGGGTGTTCAGTACTCAGGGTGCTCGGTGCTTAGTGCTCAGGGTGCTAGGTTCTCAGTACTCAGGGTGCTGGGTGCTCAGTACTCAGGGTGCTGGGTGCTCAGTGCTCAGGGTGCTGAGTGCTCAGTACTCAGCGTGCTGGGTGCTCAGTACTCAGGGTGCTGGGTGTTCAGTGCTCAGGGTGCTGGGTGCTCAGTGCTCAGGGTCCTGGGTGCTCAGTGCTCGGGGAGCTCGGTGCTCAGTACTCAGGGTGCTATGTGCTCAGTACTCAGTGCTCGGGGTACTGGGTGCTCCGTGCTCGGGGTGATCTGTTCTCAGTACTCAGGGTGCTGGGTGCTCAGTGCTCGGGGTGCTGGGTGCTCAGTACTCGGGGTGCTCAGTACTCAGGGTACTGGGTGCTCAGTACTCAGGGTGCTGGGTGCTCAGAGCTCGGGGTGCTCGGTGCTCAGTACTCGGGGTGCTGGGTGCTCAGTGCTCAGGGTGCTGGGTGCTCAGTGCTCGGGGTGCTGGGTGCTCAGTGCTGAGGGTGCTGGCTGCTCAGTGCTCAGGGTGCTGGGTGCTCAGTACTCAGGGTGCTAGGTGCTCAGTACTCAGGGTGCTCAGTGTTTAGTACTCAGCGTGCTGGGTGCTGAGTGCTCAGGGTCCTCGGTGCTAAGTACTCAGGGTGTTCAGTGCTCAGTACTCAGCGTGCTTTGTGCTCAGTGCTCAGGGTGCTGTGTGCTCAGTACTCAGGGTGCTGGGTGCTCAGTGCTCGGGGTGCTCGGTGATCAGTACTCAGGGTGCTGGGTGCTCAGTGCTCAGGGTGCTGACTACTCAGTACTCAGTGTGCTGGGTGCTCAGTGCTCAGGGTGCTGGGTGCTCAGTACTCAGGGTGCTGGGTGCTCAGTGCTCAGGGTGATCAGTGCTCAGTACTCAGGGTGCTCAGTACTCAGGGTGCTGTGTGCTCAGTGCTCAGGGTGCTGGGTGCTCAGTGCTCAGTACTCAGGGTGCTGGGTGCTCAGTGCTCAGGGTGCTGGGTGCTCAGTGCTCAGGGTGCTGTGTGCTCAGTACTCAGGGTGCTGGGTGCTCAGTGCTCAGGGTGATCAGTGCTCAGTACTCAGGGTGCTCAGTACTCAGGGTGCTGTGTGCTCAGTGCTCAGGGTGCTGGGTGCTCAGTACTCAGGGTGCTCAGTGCTCAGGGTGCTGGGTGCTCAGGGTGCTGGGTGCTCAGTGCTCGGGGTGCTGGGTGCTCAGTGCTCAGTGCTCAGTGTGCTGGGTGCTCAGTGCTCAGGGTGCTGTGTGCTCAGTGCTCAGTACTCAGCGTGCTGGGTGCTCATTGCTCAGAGTGTTGGGTGCTCAGTACTCAGGGTGCTGGGTGCTCAGTGCTCAGTGCTCAGGGTGCTCAGTGCTCAGGGTGCTCAGTGCTCAGGGTGCTGGGTGCTCAGGGTGCTGGGTGCTCAGTGCTCGGGGTGCTGGGTGCTCAGTGCTCAGTGCTCAGGGTGCTGGGTGCTCAGTGCTCAGTGCTCAGGGTGCTGGGTGTTCAGTACTCAGGGTGCTCGGTGCTCAGTGCTCAGGGTGCTAGGTGCTCAGTACTCAGGGTGCTGGGTGCTCAGTGCTCGGGGTGCTGGGTGCTCAGTGCTCAGGGTGATCAGTGCTCAGTACTCAGGGTGCTGGGTGCTCAGTACTCAGGGTGCTGGGTGCTCAGTGCTCAGGGTGCTGGGTGCTCAGTAGTCAGGGTGCTGGGTGCTCAGTACTCAGGGTGCTCCGTGCTCAGTACTCAGGGTGCTGGGTGCTCAGTGCTCAGGGTGCTTTGTACTCAGTACTCAGGGTTCTGGGTGCTCAGTACTCAGGGTGCTGGGTGCTCAATGCTCAGGGTGCTGGGTGCTCAGTGCTCAGGGTGCTGGGTGCTCAGTACTCAGGGTGCTGGGTGCTCAGTGCTCAGGGTGATCGGTGCTCAGTACTCAGGGTGCTCAGTACTCAGGGTGATGGGTGCTCAGTACTCAGGGTGCTGGGTGCTCAGTGCTCAGGGTGCTGGGTGCTCAGTGCTCTGGGTGCTGGGTGCTCAGTGCTCAGGGTGCTGGGTGCTCAGTGCTCAGGGTGCTGGGTGCTCAGTGCTCAGGGTGCTGGGTGCTCAGTGCTCAGGGTGCTGGGTGCTCAGTGCTCGGGGAGCTCGGTGCTCAGTACTCAGGGTGCTGGGTGCTCAGTACTCAGTGCTCGGGGTCCTGGGTGCTCCGTGCTCGGGGTGCTGGGTGCTCAGTACTCAGGGTGCTGGGTGCTCATTCTCGGGGTGCTGGTTGCTCAGTGCTCGGTGTGCTGGGTGCTCAGTGCTCAGGGTGCTGGGGGCTCAGTACTCAGGGTGCTGGGTGCTCAGTACTCAGGGTACTCGGTTCTCAGTACTCAGGGTGCTGGGTGCTCATTCTCGGGGTGCTGGGTGCTCAGTGCTCGGGTTGCTGGGTGCTCAGTACTCAGGGTGCTGGGGGCTCAGTACTCAGGGTGCTGGGTGCTCAGTACTCAGGGTGATCTGTTCTCAGTACTCAGGGTGCTGGGTGCTCAGTGCTCGGGGTGCTGGGTGCTCAGTACTCGGGGTGCTCAGTACTCAGGGTACTGGGTGCTCAGTACTCAGGGTGCTGGGTGCTCAGTGCTCGGGGTGCTCGGTGCTCAGTACTCGGGGTCCTGGGTGCTCAGTACTCGGGGTGCTGGGTGCTCAGTGCTCAGGGTGCTGGGTGCTCAGTGCTCGGGGTGCTGGGTGCTCAGTGCTGAGGGTGCTGGCTGCTCAGTGCTCAGGGTGCTGGGTGCTCAGTACTCAGGGTGCTAGGTGCTCAGTACTCAGGGTGCTCAGTGCTCAGTACTCAGCGTGCTGGGTGCTCAGTGCTCAGGGTCCTCGGTGCTCAGTACTCAGGGTGCTCAGTGCTCAGTACTCAGCGTGCTTTGTGCTCAGTGCTCAGGGTGCTGGGTGCTCAGTACTCAGGGTGCTGGGTGCTCAGTACTCAGGGTGCTGGGTGCTCAGTACTCAGGGTGCTGGGTGCTCAGTGCTCGGGGTGCTCGGTGATCAGTACTCAGGGTGCTGGGTGCTCAGTGCTCAGGGTGCTGAGTACTCAGTACTCAGGGTGCTGGGTGCTCAGTGCTCAGGGTGCTGGGTGCTCAGTGCTCAGGGTGCTGGGTGGTCAGTGCTCAGTGCTCAAGGTGCTGGGTGCTCAGTGCTCAGTGCTCAGGGTGCTGGGTGCTCAGTACTCAGGGTGCTGGGTGCTCCGTACTCAGGGTGCTGGGTGCTCAGTACTCAGGGTGCTGGGTGCTCAGTACTCAGGGTGCTGGGTGCTCAGTGCTCAGGGTGCTGGGTGCTCAGTACTCAGGGTGCTGGGTGCTCAGTACTCAGGGTGCTCGGTGCTCAGTACTCAGGGTGCTGGGTGCTCAGTGCTCAGGGTGCTTTGTACTCAGTACTCAGGGTTCTGGGTGCTCAGTACTCAGGGTTCTGGGTGCTCAGTACTCAGGGTGCTGGGTGCTCAGTGCTCAGGGTGATCTGTTCTCAGTACTCAGGGTGCTGGATGCTCAGTGCTCGGGGTGCTGGGTGCTCAGTACTCGGGGTGCTCAGTACTCAGGGTACTGGGTGCTCAGTACTCAGGGTGCTGGGTGCTCAGTGCTCGGGGTGCTCGGTGCTCAGTACTCGGGGTGCTGGGTGCTCAGTACTCGGGGTGCTGGTTGCTCAGTGCTCAGGGTGCTGGGTGCTCAGTGCTCGGGGTGCTGGGTGCTCAGTGCTGAGGGTGCTGGCTGCTCAGTGCTCAGGGTGCTGGGTGCTCAGTACTCAGGGTGCTAGGTGCTCAGAACTCAGGGTGCTCAGTGCTCAGTACTCAGCGTGCTGGGTGCTCAGTGCTCAGGGTCCTCGGTGCTCAGTACTCAGGGTGCTCAGTGCTCAGTACTCAGCGTGCTTTGTGCTCAGTGCTCAGGGTGCTGGGTGCTCAGTACTCAGGGTGCTGGGTGCTCAGTACTCAGGGTGCTGGGTGCTCAGTACTCAGGGTGCTGGGTGCTCAGTGCTCGGGGTGCTCGGTGATCAGTACTCAGGGTGCTGGGTGCTCAGTGCTCAGGGTGCTGAGTACTCAGTACTCAGGGTGCAGGGTGCTCAGTGCTCAGTGTGCTGGGTGCTCAGTGCTCAGGGTGCTGGGTGGTCAGTGCTCAGTGCTCAAGGTGCTGGGTGCTCAGTGCTCAGTGCTCAGGGTGCTGGGTGCTCAGTACTCAGGGTGCTGGGTGCTCAGTACTCAGGGTGCTGGGTGCTCAGTTCTCAGGGTGCTGGGTGATCAGTACTCTGGGTGTTGGGTGCGCAGTACTCAGGGTGCTCAGTGCTCAGTACTCGGGGTGCTGGGTGCTCAGTGCTCAGTGTGCTCAGTGCTCAGTGCTCAGGGTGCTGGGTGCTCAGTGCTCGGGGCGCTGGGTGCTCAGTGCTCGGGGTGCTGGGTGCTCAGTACTCAGGGTGCTGTGTGCTCAGTGCTCAGTGATCAGGGTGCTGGGTGCTCAGGGTGCTGGGTGCTCAGTGCTCGGGGTGCTGGGTGCTCAGTTCTCAGTGCTCAGGGTGCTGGGTGCTCAGTGCTCAGTGATCAGGGTGCTGGGTGTTCAGTACTCAGGGTGCTCGGTGCTTAGTGCTCAGGGTGCTAGGTTCTCAGTACTCAGGGTGCTGGGTGCTCAGTACTCAGGGTGCTGGGTGCTCAGTGCTCAGGGTGCTGAGTGCTCAGTACTCAGCGTGCTGGGTGCTCAGTACTCAGGGTGCTGGGTGTTCAGTGCTCAGGGTGCTGGGTGCTCAGTGCTCAGGGTCCTGGGTGCTCAGTGCTCGGGGAGCTCGGTGCTCAGTACTCAGGGTGCTATGTGCTCAGTACTCAGTGCTCGGGGTACTGGGTGCTCCGTGCTCGGGGTGATCTGTTCTCAGTACTCAGGGTGCTGGGTGCTCAGTGCTCGGGGTGCTGGGTGCTCAGTACTCGGGGTGCTCAGTACTCAGGGTACTGGGTGCTCAGTACTCAGGGTGCTGGGTGCTCAGAGCTCGGGGTGCTCGGTGCTCAGTACTCGGGGTGCTGGGTGCTCAGTGCTCAGGGTGCTGGGTGCTCAGTGCTCGGGGTGCTGGGTGCTCAGTGCTGAGGGTGCTGGCTGCTCAGTGCTCAGGGTGCTGGGTGCTCAGTACTCAGGGTGCTAGGTGCTCAGTACTCAGGGTGCTCAGTGTTTAGTACTCAGCGTGCTGGGTGCTGAGTGCTCAGGGTCCTCGGTGCTAAGTACTCAGGGTGTTCAGTGCTCAGTACTCAGCGTGCTTTGTGCTCAGTGCTCAGGGTGCTGTGTGCTCAGTACTCAGGGTGCTGGGTGCTCAGTGCTCGGGGTGCTCGGTGATCAGTACTCAGGGTGCTGGGTGCTCAGTGCTCAGGGTGCTGACTACTCAGTACTCAGTGTGCTGGGTGCTCAGTGCTCAGGGTGCTGGGTGCTCAGTACTCAGGGTGCTGGGTGCTCAGTGCTCAGGGTGATCAGTGCTCAGTACTCAGGGTGCTCAGTACTCAGGGTGCTGTGTGCTCAGTGCTCAGGGTGCTGGGTGCTCAGTGCTCAGTACTCAGGGTGCTGGGTGCTCAGTGCTCAGGGTGCTGGGTGCTCAGTGCTCAGGGTGCTGTGTGCTCAGTACTCAGGGTGCTGGGTGCTCAGTGCTCAGGGTGATCAGTGCTCAGTACTCAGGGTGCTCAGTACTCAGGGTGCTGTGTGCTCAGTGCTCAGGGTGCTGGGTGCTCAGTACTCAGGGTGCTCAGTGCTCAGGGTGCTGGGTGCTCAGGGTGCTGGGTGCTCAGTGCTCGGGGTGCTGGGTGCTCAGTGCTCAGTGCTCAGTGTGCTGGGTGCTCAGTGCTCAGGGTGCTGTGTGCTCAGTGCTCAGTACTCAGCGTGCTGGGTGCTCATTGCTCAGAGTGTTGGGTGCTCAGTACTCAGGGTGCTGGGTGCTCAGTGCTCAGTGCTCAGGGTGCTCAGTGCTCAGGGTGCTCAGTGCTCAGGGTGCTGGGTGCTCAGGGTGCTGGGTGCTCAGTGCTCGGGGTGCTGGGTGCTCAGTGCTCAGTGCTCAGGGTGCTGGGTGCTCAGTGCTCAGTGCTCAGGGTGCTGGGTGTTCAGTACTCAGGGTGCTCGGTGCTCAGTGCTCAGGGTGCTAGGTGCTCAGTACTCAGGGTGCTGGGTGCTCAGTGCTCGGGGTGCTGGGTGCTCAGTGCTCAGGGTGATCAGTGCTCAGTACTCAGGGTGCTGGGTGCTCAGTACTCAGGGTGCTGGGTGCTCAGTGCTCAGGGTGCTGGGTGCTCAGTAGTCAGGGTGCTGGGTGCTCAGTACTCAGGGTGCTCCGTGCTCAGTACTCAGGGTGCTGGGTGCTCAGTGCTCAGGGTGCTTTGTACTCAGTACTCAGGGTTCTGGGTGCTCAGTACTCAGGGTGCTGGGTGCTCAATGCTCAGGGTGCTGGGTGCTCAGTGCTCAGGGTGCTGGGTGCTCAGTACTCAGGGTGCTGGGTGCTCAGTGCTCAGGGTGATCGGTGCTCAGTACTCAGGGTGCTCAGTACTCAGGGTGATGGGTGCTCAGTACTCAGGGTGCTGGGTGCTCAGTGCTCAGGGTGCTGGGTGCTCAGTGCTCTGGGTGCTGGGTGCTCAGTGCTCAGGGTGCTGGGTGCTCAGTGCTCAGGGTGCTGGGTGCTCAGTGCTCAGGGTGCTGGGTGCTCAGTGCTCAGGGTGCTGGGTGCTCAGTGCTCGGGGAGCTCGGTGCTCAGTACTCAGGGTGCTGGGTGCTCAGTACTCAGTGCTCGGGGTCCTGGGTGCTCCGTGCTCGGGGTGCTGGGTGCTCAGTACTCAGGGTGCTGGGTGCTCATTCTCGGGGTGCTGGTTGCTCAGTGCTCGGTGTGCTGGGTGCTCAGTGCTCAGGGTGCTGGGGGCTCAGTACTCAGGGTGCTGGGTGCTCAGTACTCAGGGTACTCGGTTCTCAGTACTCAGGGTGCTGGGTGCTCATTCTCGGGGTGCTGGGTGCTCAGTGCTCGGGTTGCTGGGTGCTCAGTACTCAGGGTGCTGGGGGCTCAGTACTCAGGGTGCTGGGTGCTCAGTACTCAGGGTGATCTGTTCTCAGTACTCAGGGTGCTGGGTGCTCAGTGCTCGGGGTGCTGGGTGCTCAGTACTCGGGGTGCTCAGTACTCAGGGTACTGGGTGCTCAGTACTCAGGGTGCTGGGTGCTCAGTGCTCGGGGTGCTCGGTGCTCAGTACTCGGGGTCCTGGGTGCTCAGTACTCGGGGTGCTGGGTGCTCAGTGCTCAGGGTGCTGGGTGCTCAGTGCTCGGGGTGCTGGGTGCTCAGTGCTGAGGGTGCTGGCTGCTCAGTGCTCAGGGTGCTGGGTGCTCAGTACTCAGGGTGCTAGGTGCTCAGTACTCAGGGTGCTCAGTGCTCAGTACTCAGCGTGCTGGGTGCTCAGTGCTCAGGGTCCTCGGTGCTCAGTACTCAGGGTGCTCAGTGCTCAGTACTCAGCGTGCTTTGTGCTCAGTGCTCAGGGTGCTGGGTGCTCAGTACTCAGGGTGCTGGGTGCTCAGTACTCAGGGTGCTGGGTGCTCAGTACTCAGGGTGCTGGGTGCTCAGTGCTCGGGGTGCTCGGTGATCAGTACTCAGGGTGCTGGGTGCTCAGTGCTCAGGGTGCTGAGTACTCAGTACTCAGGGTGCTGGGTGCTCAGTGCTCAGGGTGCTGGGTGCTCAGTGCTCAGGGTGCTGGGTGGTCAGTGCTCAGTGCTCAAGGTGCTGGGTGCTCAGTGCTCAGTGCTCAGGGTGCTGGGTGCTCAGTACTCAGGGTGCTGGGTGCTCAGTACTCAGGGTGCTGGGTGCTCAGTTCTCAGGGTGCTGGGTGATCAGTACTCTGGGTGTTGGGTGCGCAGTACTCAGGGTGCTCAGTGCTCAGTACTCGGGGTGCTGGGTGCTCAGTGCTCAGTGTGCTCAGTGCTCAGTGCTCAGGGTGCTGTGTGCTCAGTGCTCAGTACTCAGCGTGCTGGGTGCTCAGTGCTCAGAGTGTTGGGTGCTCAGTACTCAGGGTGCTGGGTGCTCAGTGCTCAGTGCTCAGGGTGCTCAGTGCTCAGGGTGCTCAGTGCTCAGGGTGCTGGGTGCTCAGGGTGCTGGGTGCTCAGTGCTCGGGGTGCTGGGTGCTCAGTTCTCAGTGCTCAGGGTGCTGGGTGATCAGTGCTCAGTGCTCAGGGTGCTGGGTGTTCAGTACTCAGGGTGCTCGGTGCTCAGTGCTCAGGGTGCTAGGTGCTCAGTACTCAGGGTGCTGGGTGTTCAGTGCTCGGGGTGCTGGGTGCTCAGTACTCAGGGTGCTGGGTGCTCAGTACTCAGGGTGCTGGGTGCTCAGTACTCAGGGTGCTCGGTGCTCAGTACTCAGGGTGCTGGGTGCTCAGTACTCAGGGTGCTGGGTGCTCAGTACTCAGGGTGCTGGGTGCTCAGTGCTCAGGGTGCTGGGTGCTCAGTGCTCAGGGTGCTGGGTGCTCAGTGATCGGGGTGATGGGTGCAGAGTGCTCAGGGTGCTGAGTGCTCAGTGCTCGGGGTGCTCGGTGCTCAGTGCTCAGGGTCCTGGGTGCTCAGTACTCAGGGTGCTAGGTGCTTAGTAATCAGGGTGCTCAGTGCACAGTACACAGGGTGCTGGGTGCTCAGTGCTCGGGGTGCTGGGTGCTCAGTGCTCAGTACTCAGGGTGCTGGGTGCTCAGTGCTCAGGGTGCTGAGTGCTCAGTACTCAGCGTGCTGGGTGCTCAGTACTCAGGGTGCTGGGTGTTCAGTGCTCAGGGTGCTGGGTGCTCAGTGCTCAGGGTGCTGGGTGCTCAGTGCTCGGGGAGCTCGGTGCTCAGTACTCAGGGTGCTGGGTGCTCAGTACTCAGTGCTCGGGGTACTGGGTGCTCCGTGCTCGGGGTGATCTGTTCTCAGTACTCAGGGTGCTGGGTGCTCAGAGCTCGGGGTGCTCGGTGCTCAGTACTCGGGGTGCTGGGTGCTCAGTGCTCAGGGTGCTGGGTGCTCAGTGCTCGGGGTGCTGGGTGCTGAGTGCTGAGGGTGCTGGCTGCTCAGTGCTCAGGGTGCTGGGTGCTCAGTACTCAGGGTGCTAGGTGCTCAGTACTCAGGGTGCTCAGTGCTTAGTACTCAGCGTGCTGGGTGCTGAGTGCTCAGGGTCCTCGGTGCTCAGTACTCAGGGTGTTCAGTGCTCAGTACTCAGCGTGCTTTGTGCTCAGTGCTCAGGGTGCTGGCTGCTCAGTACTCAGGGTGCTGGGTGCTCAGTGCTCGGGGTGCTCGGTGATCAGTACTCAGGGTGCTGGGTGCTCAGTGCTCAGGGTGCTGAGTACTCAGTACTCAGGGTGCTGGGTGCTCAGTGCTCAGGGTGCTGGGTGCTCAGTGCTCAGGGTGCTGGGTGCTCAGTGCTCGGGGTGCTGGGTGCTCAGTGCTCGGGGTGCTGGGTGCTCAGTGCTCAGGGTGCTGGGTGCTCAGTACTCAGGGTGCTGGGTGCTCATTACTCAGGGTGCTGGGTGCTCAGTGCTCAGGGTGCTGGGTGCTCAGTCCTCAGGGTGCTGGGTGCTCAGTACTCAGGGTGTTCGGTGCTTAGTACTCAGGGTGCTCAGTGCTCAGTACTCAGGGTGCTGGTTGCTCAGTGCTCGGGGTGCTCGGTGCTCAGTACTCAGGGTGCTGGGTGCTCAGTACTCAGGGTGCTGGGTGCTCCGTACTCAGGGTGCTGGGTGCTCAGTACTCAGGGTGCTGGGTGCTCAGTATTCAGGGTGCTGGGTGCTCAGTGCTCAGGGTGCTGGGTGCTCAGAACTCAGGGTGCTGGGTGCTCAGTACTCAGGGTGCTCGGTGCTCAGTACTCAGGGTGCTGGGTGCTCAGTGCTCAGGGTGCTTTGTACTCAGTACTCAGGGTTCTGGGTGCTCAGTACTCAGGGTGCTGGGTGCTCAGTGCTCAGGGTGATCTGTTCTCAGTACTCAGGGTGCTGGGTGCTCAGTGCTCGGGGTGCTGGGTGCTCAGTACTCGGGGTGCTCAGTACTCAGGGTGCTGGGTGCTCAGTGCTCGGGGTGCTCGGTGCTCAGTACTCGGGGTGCTGGGTGCTCAGTACTCGGGGTGCTGGTTGCTCAGTGCTCAGGGTGCTGCGTGCTCAGTGCTCGGGGTGCTGGGTGCTCAGTGCTGAGGGTGCTGGCTGCTCAGTGCTCAGGGTGCTGGGTGCTCAGTACTCAGGGTGCTAGGTGCTCAGAACTCAGTGTGCTCAGTGCTCAGTACTCAGCGTGCTGGGTGCTCAGTGCTCAGGGTCCTCGGTGCTCAGTACTCAGGGTGCTCAGTGCTCAGTACTCAGCGTGCTTTGTGCTCAGTGCTCAGGGTGCTGGGTGCTCAGTACTCAGGGTGCTGGGTGCTCAGTACTCAGGGTGCTGGGTGCTCAGTACTCAGGGTGCTGGGTGCTCAGTGCTCGGGGTGCTCGGTGATCAGTACTCAGGGTGCTGGGTGCTCAGTGCTCAGGGTGCTGAGTATTCAGTACTCAGGGTGCTGGGTGCTCAGTGCTCAGGGTGCTGGGTGCTCAGTGCTCAGGGTGCTGGGTGGTCAGTGCTCAGTGCTCAAGGTGCTGGGTGCTCAGTGCTCAGTGCTCAGGGTGCTGGGTGCTCAGTACTCAGGGTGCTGGGTGCTCAGTACTCAGGGTGCTGGGTGCTCAGTTCTCAGGGTGCTGGGTGATCAGTACTCTGGGTGTTGGGTGCGCAGTACTCAGGGTGCTCAGTGCTCAGTACTCGGGGTGCTGGGTGCTCAGTGCTCAGTGTGCTCAGTGCTCAGTGCTCAGGGTGCTGGGTGCTCAGTGCTCGGGGCGCTGGGTGCTCAGTGCTCGGGTTGCTGGGTGCTCAGTACTCAGGGTGCTGTGTGCTCAGTGCTCAGTACTCAGCGTGCTGGGTGCTCAGTGCTCAGAGTGTTGGGTGCTCAGTACTCAGGGTGCTTGCTGCTCAGTGCTCAGTGCTCAGGGTGCTCAGTGCTCAGGGTGCTCAGTGCTCAGGGTGCTGGGTGCTCAGGGTGCTGGGTGCTCAGTGCTCGGGGTGCTGGGTGCTCAGTTCTCAGTGCTCAGGGTGCTGGGTGCTCAGTGCTCAGTGCTCAGGGTGCTGGGTGTTCAGTACTCAGGGTGCTCGGTGCTCAGTGCTCAGGGTGCTAGGTGCTCAGTACTCAGGGTGCTGGGTGCTCAGTGCTCGGGGTGCTGGGTGCTCAGTACTCAGGGTGCTGGGTGCTCAGTACTCAGGGTGCTGGGTGCTCAGTGCTCAGGGTGCTGGGTGCTCAGTACTCAGGGTGCTGGGTGCTCAGTACTCAGGGTGCTGGGTGCTCAGTGCTCAGGGTGCTGGGTGCTCAGTACTCAGGGTGCTCGGTGCTCAGTACTCAGGGTGCTCGGTGCTCAGTACTCAGGGTGCTGGGTGCTCAGTACTCAGGGTGCTGGGTGCTCAGTACTCAGGGTGCTGGGTGCTCAGTGCTCAGGGTGCTGGGTGCTCAGTGCTCTGGTTGCTGGGTGCTCAGTGCTCAGGGTGCTGGGTGCTCAGTGCTCAGGGTGCTGGGTGCTCAGTGATCGGGGTGATGGGTGCTGAGTGCTCAGGGTGCTGAGTGCTCAGTGCTCGGGGTGCTTGGTGCTCAGTGCTCAGGGTCCTGGGTGCTCAGTACTCAGGGTGCTAGGTGCTTAGTAATCAGGGTGCTCAGTGCTCAGTACACAGGGTGCTGGGTGCTCAGTGCTCGGGGTGCTGGGTGCTCAGTGCTCAGTACTCAGGGTGCTGGGTGCTCAGTGCTCAGGGTGCTGAGTGCTCAGTACTCAGCGTGCTGGGTGCTCAGTACTCAGGGTGCTGGGTGTTCAGTGCTCAGGGTGCTGGGTGCTCAGTGCTCAGGGTGCTGGGTGCTCAGTGCTTGGGGAGCTCGGTGCTCAGTACTCAGGGTGCTGGGTGCTCAGTACTCAGTGCTCGGGGTACTGGGTGCTCCGTGCTCGGGGTGATCTGTTCTCAGTACTCAGGGTGCTGGGTGCTCAGTGCTCGGGGTGCTGGGTGCTCAGTACTCGGGGTGCTCAGTACTCAGGGTACTGGGTGCTCAGTACTCAGGGTGCTGGGTGCTCAGAGCTCGGGGTGCTCGGTGCTCAGTACTCGGGGTGCTGGGTGCTCAGTGCTCAGGGTGCTGGGTGCTCAGTGCTCGGGGTGCTGGGTGCTCACTGCTGAGGGTGCTGGCTGCTCAGTGCTCAGGGTGCTGGGTGCTCAGTACTCAGGGTGCTAGGTGCTCAGTACCCAGGGTGCTCAGTGCTTAGTACTCAGCGTGCTGGGTGCTGAGTGCTCAGGGTCCTCGGTGCTCAGTACTCAGGGTGTTCAGTGCTCAGTACTCAGCGTGCTTTGTTCTCAGTGCTCAGGGTGCTGGGTGCTCAGTACTCAGGGTGCTGGGTGCTCAGTGCTCGGGGTGCTCGGTGATCAGTACTCAGGGTGCTGGGTGCTCAGTGCTCAGGGTGCTGAGTACTCAGTACTCAGGGTGCTGGGTGCTCAGTGCTCAGGGTGCTGGGTGCTCAGTGCTCAGGGTACTGGGTGCTCAGTGCTCGGGGTGCTGGGTGCTCAGGGCTCGGGGTGCTGGGTGCTCAGTGCTCAGGGTGCTGGGTGCTCAGTACTCAGGGTGATGGGTGCTCATTACTCAGGGTGCTGGGTGCTCAGTGCTCAGGGTGCTGGGTGCTCAGTCCTCAGGGTGCTGGGTGCTCAGTACTCAGGGTGTTCGGTGCTTAGTACTCAGGGTGCTCAGTGCTCAGTACTCAGGGTGCTGGTTGCTCAGTGCTCAGGGTGCTCGGTGCTCAGTACTCAGGGTGCTGGGTGCTCAGTACTCAGGGTGCTGGGTGCTCCGTACTCAGGGTGCTGGGTGCTCAGTACTCAGGGTGCTGGGTGCTCAGTACTCAGGGTGCTGGGTGCTCAGTGCTCAGGGTGCTGGGTGCTCAGTACTCAGGGTGCTGGGTGCTCAGTACTCAGGGTGCTCGGTGCTCAGTACTCAGGGTGCTGGGTGCTCAGTGCTCAGGGTGCTTTGTACTCAGTACTCAGGGTTCTGGGTGCTCAGTACTCAGGGTGCTGGGTGCTCAGTGCTCAGGGTGCTGGGTGCTCAGTGCTCAGGGTGCTGTGTGCTCAGTACTCAGGGTGCTGGGTGCTCAGTGCTCAGGGTGATCAGTGCTCAGTACTCAGGGTGCTCAGTACTCAGGGTGCTGTGTGCTCAGTGCTCAGGGTGCTGGGTGCTCAGTACTCAGGGTGCTCAGTGCTCAGGGTGCTGGGTGCTCAGGGTGCTGGGTGCTCAGTGCTCGGGGTGCTGGGTGCTCAGTGCTCAGTGCTCAGGGTGCTGGGTGCTCAGTGCGCAGGGTGCTGTTTGCTCAGTGCTCAGTACTCAGCGTGCTGGGTGCTCATTGCTCAGAGTGTTGGGTGCTCAGTACTCAGGGTGCTGGGTGCTCAGTGCTCAGTGCTCAGGGTGCTCAGTGCTCAGGGTGCTCAGTGCTCAGGGTGCTGGGTGCTCAGGGTGCTGGGTGCTCAGTGCTCGGGGTGCTGGGTGCTCAGTGCTCAGTGCTCAATGTGCTGGGTGCTCAGTGCTCAGTGCTCAGGGTGCTGGGTGTTCAGTACTCAGGGTGCTCGGTGCTCAGTGCTCAGGGTGCTAGGTGCTCAGTACTCAGGGTGCTGGGTGCTCAGTGTTCGGGGTGCTGGGTGCTCAGTGCTCAGGGTGATCAGTGCTCAGTACTCAGGGTGCTGGGTGCTCAGTACTCAGGGTGCTGGGTGCTCAGTGCTCAGGGTGCTGGGTGCTCAGTACTCAGGGTGCTGGGTGCTCAGTACTCAGGGTGCTCCGTGCTCAGTACTCAGGGTGCTGGGTGCTCAGTGCTCAGGGTGCTTTGTACTCAGTACTCAGGGTTCTGGGTGCTCAGTACTCAGGGTGCTGTGTGCTCAATGCTCAGGGTGCTGGGTGCTCAGTGCTCAGGGTGCTGGGTGCTCAGTACTCAGGGTGCTGGGTGCTCAGTGCTCAGGGTGATCGGTGCTCAGTACTCAGGGTGCTCAGTACTCAGGGTGCTGGGTGCTCAGTACTCAGGGTGCTGGGTGCTCAGTGCTCAGGGTGCTGGGTGCTCAGTGCTCTGGGTGCTGGGTGCTCAGTGCTCAGGGTGCTGGGTGCTCAGTGCTCAGGGTGCTGGGTGCTCAGTGCTCAGGGTGCTGGGTGCTCAGTGCTCAGGGTGCTGGGTGCTCAGTGCTCGGGGAGCTCGGTGCTCAGTACTCAGGGTGCTGGGTGCTCAGTACTCAGTGCTCGGGGTCCTGGGTGCTCCGTGCTCGGGGTGCTGGGTGCTCAGTACTCAGTGTGCTGGGTGCTCATTCTCGGGGTGCTGGGTGCTCAGTGCTCGGTGTGCTGGGTGCTCAGTGCTCAGGGTGCTGGGGGCTCAGTACTCAGGGTGCTGGGTGCTCAGTACTCAGGGTGCTCGGTTCTCAGTACTCAGGGTGCTGGGTGCTCATTCTCGGGGTGCTGGGTGCTCAGTGCTCGGGTTGCTGGGTGCTCAGTACTCAGGGTGCTGGGGGCTCAGTACTCAGGGTGCTGGGTGCTCAGTACTCAGGGTGATCTGTTCTCAGTACTCAGGGTGCTGGGTGCTCAGTGCTCGGGGTGCTGGGTGCTCAGTACTCGGGGTGCTCAGTACTCAGGGTACTTGGTGCTCTGTACTCAGGGTGCTGGGTGCTCAGTACTCGGGGTGCTGGGTGCTCAGTGCTCAGGGTGCTGGGTGCTCAGTGCTCGGGGTGCTGGGTGCTCAGTGCTGAGGGTGCTGGCTGCTCAGTGCTCAGGGTGCTGTGTGCTCAGTATTCAGGGTGCTAGGTGCTCAGTACTCAGGGTGCTCAGTGCTCAGTACTCAGCGTGCTGGGTGCTCAGTGCTCAGGGTCCTCGGTGCTCAGTACTCAGGGTGCTCAGTGCTCAGTACTCAGCGTGCTTTGTGCTCAGTGCTCAGGGTGCTGGGTGCTCAGTACTCAGGGTGCTGGGTGCTCAGTACTCAGGGTGCTGGGTGCTCAGTACTCAGGGTGCTGGGTGCTCAGTGCTCGGGGTGCTCGGTGATCAGTACTCAGGGTGCTGGGTGCTCAGTGCTGAGGGTGCTGAGTACTCAGTACTCAGGGTGCTGGGTGCTCAGTGCTCAGGGTGCTGGGTGCTCAGTGCTCAGGGTACTGGGTGCTCAGTGCTCGGGGTGCTGGGTGCTCAGTGCTCGGGGTGCTGGGTGCTCAGTGCTCGGGGTACTGGGTGCTCAGTGCTCAGGGTGCTGGGTGCTCAGTACTCAGGGTGCTGGGGGCTCAGTACTCAGGGTGCTGGGTGCTCAGTGTTCAGGGTGCTGGGTGCTCAGTCCTCAGGGTGCTGGGTGCTCAGTACTCAGGGTGTTCGGTGCTCAGTACTCAGGGTGCTCAGTGCTCAGTACTCAGGGTGCTGGTTGCTCAGTGCTCGGGGTGCTCGGTGCTCAGTACTCAGGGTGCTGGGTGCTCAGTACTCAGGGTGCTGGGTGCTCAGTACTCAGGGTGCTGGGTGCTCAGTACTCAGGGTGCTGGGTGCTCAGTACTCAGGGTGCTGGGTGCTCAGTGCTCAGGGTGCTGGGTGCTCAGTACTCAGGGTGCTTTGTACTCAGTACTCAGGGTTCTGGGTCCTCAGTACTCAGGGTGCTGGGTGCTCAGTGCTCAGGGTTCTGGGTGCTCAGTGCTCAGGGTGCTGGGTGCTCAGTACTCAGGGTGCTGGGTGCTCAGTGCTCGGTGTGCTGGGTGCTCAGTGCTCAGGGTGCTCAGTGCTCAGGGTGCTGGGTGCTCAGTGCTCGGGGTGCTTGGTGCTCAGGGTGCTGGGTGCTCAGTCCTCAGGGTGCTCAGTGCTCAGGGTGCTGGGTGCTCAGTGCTCGGGGTGCTCGGTGCTCAGTACTCAGGGTGCTGGGTGCTCAGTGCTCAGGGCGCTGGGTGCTCAGTGCTCGGGGTGCTGGGTGCTCAGTGCTCTGTGTGCTGGGTGGTCAGTGCTCAGTGCTCAGGGTGCTGGGTGCTCAGTGCTCAGTGCTCAGGGTGCTGGGTGCTCAGTACTCAGGGTGCTGGGTGCTCAGTACTCAGCGTGCTGGGTGCTCAGTGATCAGGGTGCTGGGTGCTCAGTACTCTGGGTGTTGGGTGCTCAGTACTCAGGGTGCTGGGTGCTCAGTGCTCGGGGTGCTCGGTGCTCAGTACTCAAGGTGCTGGGTGCTCAGTGCTCAGGGTGCGGGGTGCTCAGTCCTCGGGGTGCTCCGTGCCCAGTGCTCAGGGGGCTGGGTGCTCAGTACTCAGGGTGCTCGGTGCTCAGTACTCAGGGTTCTCAGTGCTCAGGGTGCTGGGTGCTCAGTACTCAGGGTGCTCAGTGCTCAGTACTCAGGGTGCTGGGTGCTCAGTACTCAGGGCGCTCAGTGCTCAGTACTCGGGGTGCTGGGTGCTCAGTGCTCAGTGTGCTCAGTGCTCAGTGCTCGGGGTGCTGGGTGCTCAGTGCTCGGGGCGCTGGGTGCTCAGTGCTCGGGGTACTGGGTGCTCAGTACTCAGGGTGCTGTGTGCTCAGTGCTCAGTACTCAGCGTGCTGGGTGCTCAGTGCTCAGAGTGTTGGGTGCTCAGTACTCAGGGTGCTGGGTGCTCAGTGCTCAGTGCTCAGGGTGCTCAGTGCTCAGGGTGCTGGGTGCTCAGGGTGCTGGGTGCTCAGTGCTCGGGGTGCTGGGTGCTCAGTGCTCAGTGCACAGGGTGCTGGGTGCTCAGTGCTGAGTGCTCAGGGTGCTGTGTGTTCAGTACTCAGGGTGCTCGGTGCTCAGTGCTCAGGGTGCTGGGTGCTCAGTACTCAGGGTGCTGGGTGCTCAGTGCTCGGGGTGCTGGGTGCTCAGTGCTCAGGGTGATCAGTGCTCAGTACTCAGGGTGCTGGGTTCTCAGTTCTCTGGGTGCTGGGTGCTCAGTCCTCAGGGTGCTCAGTACTCAGGATGCTCTGTGCTCAGTGCTAAGTACTCAGGGTGCTCAGTACTCAGGGTGCTGGGTGCTCAGTGCTCGGGGTGCTGGGTGCTCAGTACTCAGGGTGCTGGGTGCTCAGTACTCGGGGTGCTGGGTGCTCAGTACTCAGGGTGCTGGGTGCTCAGTGCTCGGGGTGCTGGGTGCTCACTGCTCAGAGTGATCGGTGCTCAGTGCTCAGGGTGCTGGGTGCTCAGTCCTCCGGGTGCTCAGTGCTCAGGGTGCTGGGTGCTCATTGCTCGGTGTGCTCGGTGCTCAGTACTCAGGGTGCTGAGTGCTCAGTACTCAGGGTGCTGGGTGCTCAGTACTCAGGTTGCTGGTTGCTCAGTACTCAGTGTGCTGGGTGCTCAGTGCTCAGGGTGCTGGGTGCTCAGTGCTCGGAGTGCTGGGTGCTCAGGGCTGTTGTGCTGGGTGCTCAGTGCTCAGTGCTCAGGGTGCTGGGTGCTCAGTGCTCAGTGCTCAGGGTGCTGGTTGCTCAGTACTCAGGGTGCTGGGTGCTCAGTACTCAGGGTGCTGGGTGCTCAGTGCTCAGGGTGCTCTGTGCTCAGTACTCAGGGTGCTGGGTGCTCAGTGCTCCTGGTGCTGGGTGCTCAGTGCTCGGGGTGCTGGGTGCTCAGTGCTCGGGGTGCTGGGTGCTCAGTGCTCAGGGTGCTGGGTGCTCAGTACTCAGGGTGCTGGGGGCTCAGTACTCAGGGTGCTGGGTGCTCAGTACTCGGGTGCTGGGTGCTCAGTGCTCAGGGTGCAGGGTGCTCAGTGCTCGGGGTGCTGGGTGCTCAGTGCTCAGTACTCAGGGTGCTGGGTGCTCAGTGCCCGGGGTGCTGGGTGCTCAGTGCTCAGTACTCAGGGTGCTGGGTGCTCAGTGCTGAGGGTTCTGGGTGCTCAGTGCTCAGGGTGCTGTGTGCTCAGTGCTCAGTACTCAGGGTGCTGGGTGCTCAGTACTCAGGGTGCTGGGTGCTCAGTACTCAGGGTGCTGGGTGCTCAGTACTCGGGTGCTGGGTGCTCAGTGCTCAGTACTCAGGGTACTGGGTGCTCAGTGCTGAGGGTTCTGGGTGCTCAGTGCTCAGGGTGCTGTGTGCTCAGTGCTCAGTACTCAGGGTGCTGGGTGCTCAGTACTCAGGGTGCTGAGTGCTCAGTACTCAGGGTGCTGGGTGCTCAGTACTCAGGGTGCTGGGTGCTCAGTGCTCTGTGTGCTGGGTGGTCAGTGCTCAGGGTGCTGGGTGCTCAGTGCTCAGGGTGCTGGGTGCTCAGTGCTCTGGGTGCTGGGTGCTCAGTGCTCAGGGTGCTGGGTGCTCAGTGCTCAGGGTGCTGGGTGCTCAGTGCTCAGGGTGCTGGGTGCTCAGTGCTCAGGGTGCTGGGTGCTCAGTGCTCGGGGAGCTCGGTGCTCAGTACTCAGGGTGCTGGGTGCTCAGTACTCAGTGCTCGGGGTCCTGGGTGCTCCGTGCTCGGGGTGCTGGGTGCTCAGTACTCAGTGTGCTGGGTGCTCATTCTCGGGGTGCTGGGTGCTCAGTGCTCGGTGTGCTGGGTGCTCAGTGCTCAGGGTGCTGGGGGCTCAGTACTCAGGGTGCTGGGTGCTCAGTACTCAGGGTGCTCGGTTCTCAGTACTCAGGGTGCTGGGTGCTCATTCTCGGGGTGCTGGGTGCTCAGTGCTCGGGTTGCTGGGTGCTCAGTACTCAGGGTGCTGGGGGCTCAGTACTCAGGGTGCTGGGTGCTCAGTACTCAGGGTGATCTGTTCTCAGTACTCAGGGTGCTGGGTGCTCAGTGCTCGGGGTGCTGGGTGCTCAGTACTCGGGGTGCTCAGTACTCAGGGTACTTGGTGCTCAGTACTCAGGGTGCTGGGTGCTCAGTACTCGGGGTGCTGGGTGCTCAGTGCTCAGGGTGCTGGGTGCTCAGTGCTCGGGGTGCTGGGTGCTCAGTGCTGAGGGTGCTGGCTGCTCAGTGCTCAGGGTGCTGTGTGCTCAGTATTCAGGGTGCTAGGTGCTCAGTACTCAGGGTGCTCAGTGCTCAGTACTCAGCGTGCTGGGTGCTCAGTGCTCAGGGTCCTCGGTGCTCAGTACTCAGGGTGCTCAGTGCTCAGTACTCAGCGTGCTTTGTGCTCAGTGCTCAGGGTGCTGGGTGCTCAGTACTCAGGGTGCTGGGTGCTCAGTACTCAGGGTGCTGGGTGCTCAGTACTCAGGGTGCTGGGTGCTCAGTGCTCGGGGTGCTCGGTGATCAGTACTCAGGGTGCTGGGTGCTCAGTGCTGAGGGTGCTGAGTACTCAGTACTCAGGGTGCTGGGTGCTCAGTGCTCAGGGTGCTGGGTGCTCAGTGCTCAGTGCTCAGGGTGCTGGGTGCTCAGTGCTCGGGGTGCTGGGTGCTCAGTGCTCGGGGTGCTGGGTGCTCAGTGCTCGGGGTGCTGGGTGCTCAGTGCTCAGGGTGCTGGGTGCTCAGTACTCAGGGTGCTGGGGGCTCAGTACTCAGGGTGCTGGGTGCTCAGTGTTCAGGGTGCTGGGTGCTCAGTCCTCAGGGTGCTGGGTGCTCAGTACTCAGGGTGTTCGGTGCTCAGTACTCAGGGTGCTCAGTGCTCAGTACTCAGGGTGCTGGTTGCTCAGTGCTCGGGGTGCTCGGTGCTCAGTACTCAGGGTGCTGGGTGCTCAGTACTCAGGGTGCTGGGTGCTCAGTACTCAGGGTGCTGGGTGCTCAGTACTCAGGGTGCTGGGTGCTCAGTACTCAGGGTGCTGGGTGCTCAGTGCTCAGGGTGCTGGGTGCTCAGTACTCAGGGTGCTTTGTACTCAGTACTCAGGGTTCTGGGTCCTCAGTACTCAGGGTGCTGGGTGCTCAGTGCTCAGGGTTCTGGGTGCTCAGTGCTCAGGGTGCTGGGTGCTCAGTACTCAGGGTGCTGGGTGCTCAGTGCTCGGTGTGCTGGGTGCTCAGTGCTCAGGGTGCTCAGTGCTCAGGGTGCTGGGTGCTCAGTGCTCGGGGTGCTTGGTGCTCAGGGTGCTGGGTGCTCAGTCCTCAGGGTGCTCAGTGCTCAGGGTGCTGGGTGCTCAGTGCTCGGGGTGCTCGGTGCTCAGTACTCAGGGTGCTGGGTGCTCAGTGCTCAGGGCGCTGGGTGCTCAGTGCTCGGGGTGCTGGGTGCTCAGTGCTCTGTGTGCTGGGTGGTCAGTGCTCAGTGCTCAGGGTGCTGGGTGCTCAGTGCTCAGTGCTCAGGGTGCTGGGTGCTCAGTACTCAGGGTGCTGGGTGCTCAGTACTCAGCGTGCTGGGTGCTCAGTGATCAGGGTGCTGGGTGCTCAGTACTCTGGGTGTTGGGTGCTCAGTACTCAGGGTGCTGGGTGCTCAGTGCTCGGGGTGCTCGGTGCTCAGTACTCAAGGTGCTGGGTGCTCAGTGCTCAGGGTGCGGGGTGCTCAGTCCTCGGGGTGCTCCGTGCCCAGTGCTCAGGGGGCTGGGTGCTCAGTACTCAGGGTGCTCGGTGCTCAGTACTCAGGGTTCTCAGTGCTCAGGGTGCTGGGTGCTCAGTACTCAGGGTGCTCAGTGCTCAGTACTCGGGGTGCTGGGTGCTCAGTACTCAGGGCGCTCAGTGCTCAGTACTCGGGGTGCTGGGTGCTCAGTGCTCAGTGTGCTCAGTGCTCAGTGCTCGGGGTGCTGGGTGCTCAGTGCTCGGGGCGCTGGGTGCTCAGTGCTCGGGGTACTGGGTGCTCAGTACTCAGGGTGCTGTGTGCTCAGTGCTCAGTACTCAGCGTGCTGGGTGCTCAGTGCTCAGAGTGTTGGGTGCTCAGTACTCAGGGTGCTGGGTGCTCAGTGCTCAGTGCTCAGGGTGCTCAGTGCTCAGGGTGCTGGGTGCTCAGGGTGCTGGGTGCTCAGTGCTCGGGGTGCTGGGTGCTCAGTGCTCAGTGCACAGGGTGCTGGGTGCTCAGTGCTGAGTGCTCAGGGTGCTGTGTGTTCAGTACTCAGGGTGCTCGGTGCTCAGTGCTCAGGGTGCTGGGTGCTCAGTACTCAGGGTGCTGGGTGCTCAGTGCTCGGGGTGCTGGGTGCTCAGTGCTCAGGGTGATCAGTGCTCAGTACTCAGGGTGCTGGGTTCTCAGTTCTCTGGGTGCTGGGTGCTCAGTCCTCAGGGTGCTCAGTACTCAGGATGCTCTGTGCTCAGTGCTAAGTACTCAGGGTGCTCAGTACTCAGGGTGCTGGGTGCTCAGTGCTCGGGGTGCTGGGTGCTCAGTACTCAGGGTGCTGGGTGCTCAGTACTCGGGGTGCTGGGTGCTCAGTACTCAGGGTGCTGGGTGCTCAGTGCTCGGGGTGCTGGGTGCTCACTGCTCAGAGTGATCGGTGCTCAGTGCTCAGGGTGCTGGGTGCTCAGTCCTCCGGGTGCTCAGTGCTCAGGGTGCTGGGTGCTCATTGCTCGGTGTGCTCGGTGCTCAGTACTCAGGGTGCTGAGTGCTCAGTACTCAGGGTGCTGGGTGCTCAGTACTCAGGTTGCTGGTTGCTCAGTACTCAGTGTGCTGGGTGCTCAGTGCTCAGGGTGCTGGGTGCTCAGTGCTCGGAGTGCTGGGTGCTCAGGGCTGTTGTGCTGGGTGCTCAGTGCTCAGTGCTCAGGGTGCTGGGTGCTCAGTGCTCAGTGCTCAGGGTGCTGGTTGCTCAGTACTCAGGGTGCTGGGTGCTCAGTACTCAGGGTGCTGGGTGCTCAGTGCTCAGGGTGCTCTGTGCTCATTACTCAGGGTGCTGGGTGCTCAGTGCTCCTGGTGCTGGGTGCTCAGTGCTCGGGGTGCTGGGTGCTCAGTGCTCGGGGTGCTGGGTGCTCAGTGCTCAGGGTGCTGGGTGCTCAGTACTCAGGGTGCTGGGGGCTCAGTACTCAGGGTGCTGGGTGCTCAGTGTTCAGGGTGCTGGGTGCTCAGTCCTCAGGGTGCTGGGTGCTCAGTACTCAGGGTGTTCGGTGCTCAGTACTCAGGGTGCTCAGTGCTCAGTACTCAGGGTGCTGGTTGCTCAGTGCTCGGGGTGCTCGGTGCTCAGTACTCAGGGTGCTGGGTGCTCAGTACTCAGGGTGCTGGGTGCTCAGTACTCAGGGTGCTGTGTGCTCAGTACTCAGGGTGCTGGGTGCTCAGTACTCAGGGTGCTGTGTGCTCAGTGCTCAGGGTGCTGTGTGCTCAGTACTCAGGGTGCTTGGTGCTCAGTACTTAGTGTGCTCGGTGCTCAGTACTCACGGTGCTGGGTGCTCAGTGCTCAGGGTGCTTTGTACTCAGTACTCAGGGTTCTGGGTGCTTAGTACTCAGGGTGCTGGGTGCTCAGTGCTCAGGGTGCTGGGTGCTCAGTGCTCAGGGTGCTGGGTGCTCAGTACTCAGGGTGCTGGGTGCTCAGTGCTCAGGGTGATCGGTGCTCAGTACTCAGGGTGCTCAGTACTCAGGGTGCTGGGTGCTCAGTGCTCAGGGTGCTGGGTGCTCAGTACTCAGGGTGCTGGGTGCTCAGTGCTCGGTGTGCTGGGTGCTCAGTGCTCAGGGTGCTCAGTGCTCAGGGTGCTGGGTGCTCAGTGCTCGGTGTGCTCGGTGCTCAGGGTGCTGGGTGCTCAGTCCTCAGGGTGCTCAGTGCTCAGGGTGCTGGGTGCTCAGTGCTCGGGGTGCTCGGTGCTCAGTACTCAGGGTGCTGGGTGCTCAGTACTCATGGTGCTGGGTGCTCAGTACTCAGGGGGCTGGGTGCTCAGTGCTCAGGGTGCTGGGTGCTCAGTGCTCAGGGCGCTTTGTGCTCAGTGCTCGGGGTGCTGGGTGCTCAGTGCTCGGGGTGCTGGGTGGTCAGTGCTCAGTGCTCAGGGTGCTGGGTGCTCAGTGCTCAGTGCTCAGGGTGCTGGGTGCTCAGTACTCAGGGTGCTGGGTGCTCAGTACTCAGGGTGCTGGGTGCTCAGTGATCAGGGTGCTGGGTGTTCAGTACTCTGGGTGTTGGGTGCTCAGTACTCAGGGTGCTGGGTGCTCAGTGCTCGGGGTGCTCGGTGCTCAGTACTCAAGGTGCTGGGTGCTCAGTGCTCAGGGTGCGGGGTGCTCAGTCCTCGGGGTGCTCCGTGCTCAGTGCTCAGGGGGCTGGGTACTCAGTACTCAGGGTGCTCGGTGCTCAGTATTCAGGGTTCTCAGTGCTCAGGGTGCTGGGTGCTCAGTACTCAGGGTTCTCAGTGCTCAGTGTGCTCAGTGCTCAGTGCTCGGGGTGCTGGGTGCTCAGTGCTCGGGGCGCTGGGTGCTCAGTGCTCGGGGTGCTGGGTGCTCAGTACTCAGGGTGCTGTGTGCTCAGTGCTCAGTACTCAGCGTGCTGGGTGCTCAGTGCTCAGAGTGTTGGGTGCTCAGTACTCAGGGTGCTGGGTGCTCAGTGCTCAGTGCTCAGGGTGCTCAGTGCTCAGGGTGCTCAGTGCTCAGGGTGCTGGGTGCTCAGGGTGCTGGGTGCTCAGTGCTCGGGGTGCTTGGTGCTCAGTGCTCAGTGCTCAGGGTGCTGGGTGCTCAGTGCTGAGTGCTCAGGGTGCTGGGTGTTCAGTACTCAGGGTGCTCGGTGCTCAGTGCTCAGGGTGCTGGGTGCTCAGTACTCAGGGTGCTGGGTGCTCAGTGCTCGGGGTGCTGGGTGCTCAGTGCTCAGGGTGATCAGTGCTCAGTACTCAGGGTGCTGGGTTCTCAGTGCTCTGGGTGCTGGGTGCTCAGTCCTCAGGGTGCTCAGTACTCAGGATGCTCTGTGCTCAGTGCTCAGTACTCAGGGTGCTCAGTACTCAGGGTGCTGGGTGCTCAGTGCTCGGGGTGCTGGGTGCTCAGTACTCAGGGTGCTGGGTGCTCAGTACTCGGGGTGCTGGGTGCTCAGTACTCAGGGTGCTGGGTGCTCAGTGCTCGGGGTGCTGGGTGCTCACTGCTCAGAGTGATCGGTGCTCAGTGCTCAGGGTGCTGGGTGCTCAGTCCTCCGGGTGCTCAGTGCTCAGGGTGCTGGGTGCTCATTGCTCGGTGTGCTCGGTGCTCAGTACTCAGGGTGCTGACTGCTCAGTACTCAGGGTGCTGGGTGCTCAGTACTCAGGTTGCTGGTTGCTCAGTACTCAGTGTGCTGGGTGCTCAGTGCTCAGGGTGCTGGGTGCTCAGTGCTCGGAGTGCTGGGTGCTCAGGGCTGTTGTGCTGGGTGCTCAGTGCTCAGTGCTCAGGGTGCTGGGTGCTCAGTGCTCAGTGCTCAGGGTGCTGGTTGCTCAGTACTCAGGGTGCTGGGTGCTCAGTACTCAGGGTGCTGGGTGCTCAGTGCTCAGGGTGCTCTGTGCTCAGTACTCAGGGTGCTGGGTGCTCAGTGCTCCTGGTGCTGGGTGCTCAGTGCTCGGGGTGCTGGGTGCTCAGTGCTCGGGGTGCTGGGTGCTCAGTGCTCAGGGTGCTGGGTGCTCAGTACTCAGGGTGCTGGGGGCTCAGTACTCAGGGTGCTGGGTGCTCAGTACTCGGGTGCTGGGTGCTCAGTGCTCAGGGTGCAGGGTGCTCAGTGCTCGGGGTGCTGGGTGCTCAGTGCTCAGTACTCAGGGTGCTGGGTGCTCAGTGCCCGGGGTGCTGGGTGCTCAGTGCTCAGTACTCAGGGTGCTGGGTGCTCAGTGCTGAGGGTTCTGGGTGCTCAGTGCTCAGGGTGCTGTGTGCTCAGTGCTCAGTACTCAGGGTGCTGGGTGCTCAGTACTCAGGGTGCTGGGTGCTCAGTACTCAGGGTGCTGGGTGCTCAGTACTCGGGTGCTGGGTGCTCAGTGCTCAGTACTCAGGGTACTGGGTGCTCAGTGCTGAGGGTTCTGGGTGCTCAGTGCTCAGGGTGCTGTGTGCTCAGTGCTCAGTACTCAGGGTGCTGGGTGCTCAGTACTCAGGGTGCTGAGTGCTCAGTACTCAGGGTGCTGGGTGCTCAGTACTCAGGGTGCTGGGTGCTCAGTGCTCTGTGTGCTGGGTGGTCAGTGCTCAGGGTGCTGGGTGCTCAGTGCTCAGGGTGCTGGGTGCTCAGTGCTCTGGGTGCTGGGTGCTCAGTGCTCAGGGTGCTGGGTGCTCAGTGCTCAGGGTGCTGGGTGCTCAGTGCTCAGGGTGCTGGGTGCTCAGTGCTCAGGGTGCTGGGTGCTCAGTGCTCGGGGAGCTCGGTGCTCAGTACTCAGGGTGCTGGGTGCTCAGTACTCAGTGCTCGGGGTCCTGGGTGCTCCGTGCTCGGGGTGCTGGGTGCTCAGTACTCAGTGTGCTGGGTGCTCATTCTCGGGGTGCTGGGTGCTCAGTGCTCGGTGTGCTGGGTGCTCAGTGCTCAGGGTGCTGGGGGCTCAGTACTCAGGGTGCTGGGTGCTCAGTACTCAGGGTGCTCGGTTCTCAGTACTCAGGGTGCTGGGTGCTCATTCTCGGGGTGCTGGGTGCTCAGTGCTCGGGTTGCTGGGTGCTCAGTACTCAGGGTGCTGGGGGCTCAGTACTCAGGGTGCTGGGTGCTCAGTACTCAGGGTGATCTGTTCTCAGTACTCAGGGTGCTGGGTGCTCAGTGCTCGGGGTGCTGGGTGCTCAGTACTCGGGGTGCTCAGTACTCAGGGTACTTGGTGCTCAGTACTCAGGGTGCTGGGTGCTCAGTACTCGGGGTGCTGGGTGCTCAGTGCTCAGGGTGCTGGGTGCTCAGTGCTCGGGGTGCTGGGTGCTCAGTGCTGAGGGTGCTGGCTGCTCAGTGCTCAGGGTGCTGTGTGCTCAGTATTCAGGGTGCTAGGTGCTCAGTACTCAGGGTGCTCAGTGCTCAGTACTCAGCGTGCTGGGTGCTCAGTGCTCAGGGTCCTCGGTGCTCAGTACTCAGGGTGCTCAGTGCTCAGTACTCAGCGTGCTTTGTGCTCAGTGCTCAGGGTGCTGGGTGCTCAGTACTCAGGGTGCTGGGTGCTCAGTACTCAGGGTGCTGGGTGCTCAGTACTCAGGGTGCTGGGTGCTCAGTGCTCGGGGTGCTCGGTGATCAGTACTCAGGGTGCTGGGTGCTCAGTGCTGAGGGTGCTGAGTACTCAGTACTCAGGGTGCTGGGTGCTCAGTGCTCAGGGTGCTGGGTGCTCAGTGCTCAGTGCTCAGGGTGCTGGGTGCTCAGTGCTCGGGGTGCTGGGTGCTCAGTGCTCGGGGTGCTGGGTGCTCAGTGCTCGGGGTGCTGGGTGCTCAGTGCTCAGGGTGCTGGGTGCTCAGTACTCAGGGTGCTGGGGGCTCAGTACTCAGGGTGCTGGGTGCTCAGTGTTCAGGGTGCTGGGTGCTCAGTCCTCAGGGTGCTGGGTGCTCAGTACTCAGGGTGTTCGGTGCTCAGTACTCAGGGTGCTCAGTGCTCAGTACTCAGGGTGCTGGTTGCTCAGTGCTCGGGGTGCTCGGTGCTCAGTACTCAGGGTGCTGGGTGCTCAGTACTCAGGGTGCTGGGTGCTCAGTACTCAGGGTGCTGGGTGCTCAGTACTCAGGGTGCTGGGTGCTCAGTACTCAGGGTGCTGGGTGCTCAGTGCTCAGGGTGCTGGGTGCTCAGTACTCAGGGTGCTTTGTACTCAGTACTCAGGGTTCTGGGTCCTCAGTACTCAGGGTGCTGGGTGCTCAGTGCTCAGGGTTCTGGGTGCTCAGTGCTCAGGGTGCTGGGTGCTCAGTACTCAGGGTGCTGGGTGCTCAGTGCTCGGTGTGCTGGGTGCTCAGTGCTCAGGGTGCTCAGTGCTCAGGGTGCTGGGTGCTCAGTGCTCGGGGTGCTTGGTGCTCAGGGTGCTGGGTGCTCAGTCCTCAGGGTGCTCAGTGCTCAGGGTGCTGGGTGCTCAGTGCTCGGGGTGCTCGGTGCTCAGTACTCAGGGTGCTGGGTGCTCAGTGCTCAGGGCGCTGGGTGCTCAGTGCTCGGGGTGCTGGGTGCTCAGTGCTCTGTGTGCTGGGTGGTCAGTGCTCAGTGCTCAGGGTGCTGGGTGCTCAGTGCTCAGTGCTCAGGGTGCTGGGTGCTCAGTACTCAGGGTGCTGGGTGCTCAGTACTCAGCGTGCTGGGTGCTCAGTGATCAGGGTGCTGGGTGCTCAGTACTCTGGGTGTTGGGTGCTCAGTACTCAGGGTGCTGGGTGCTCAGTGCTCGGGGTGCTCGGTGCTCAGTACTCAAGGTGCTGGGTGCTCAGTGCTCAGGGTGCGGGGTGCTCAGTCCTCGGGGTGCTCCGTGCCCAGTGCTCAGGGGGCTGGGTGCTCAGTACTCAGGGTGCTCGGTGCTCAGTACTCAGGGTTCTCAGTGCTCAGGGTGCTGGGTGCTCAGTACTCAGGGTGCTCAGTGCTCAGTACTCGGGGTGCTGGGTGCTCAGTACTCAGGGCGCTCAGTGCTCAGTACTCGGGGTGCTGGGTGCTCAGTGCTCAGTGTGCTCAGTGCTCAGTGCTCGGGGTGCTGGGTGCTCAGTGCTCGGGGCGCTGGGTGCTCAGTGCTCGGGGTACTGGGTGCTCAGTACTCAGGGTGCTGTGTGCTCAGTGCTCAGTACTCAGCGTGCTGGGTGCTCAGTGCTCAGAGTGTTGGGTGCTCAGTACTCAGGGTGCTGGGTGCTCAGTGCTCAGTGCTCAGGGTGCTCAGTGCTCAGGGTGCTGGGTGCTCAGGGTGCTGGGTGCTCAGTGCTCGGGGTGCTGGGTGCTCAGTGCTCAGTGCACAGGGTGCTGGGTGCTCAGTGCTGAGTGCTCAGGGTGCTGTGTGTTCAGTACTCAGGGTGCTCGGTGCTCAGTGCTCAGGGTGCTGGGTGCTCAGTACTCAGGGTGCTGGGTGCTCAGTGCTCGGGGTGCTGGGTGCTCAGTGCTCAGGGTGATCAGTGCTCAGTACTCAGGGTGCTGGGTTCTCAGTTCTCTGGGTGCTGGGTGCTCAGTCCTCAGGGTGCTCAGTACTCAGGATGCTCTGTGCTCAGTGCTAAGTACTCAGGGTGCTCAGTACTCAGGGTGCTGGGTGCTCAGTGCTCGGGGTGCTGGGTGCTCAGTACTCAGGGTGCTGGGTGCTCAGTACTCGGGGTGCTGGGTGCTCAGTACTCAGGGTGCTGGGTGCTCAGTGCTCGGGGTGCTGGGTGCTCACTGCTCAGAGTGATCGGTGCTCAGTGCTCAGGGTGCTGGGTGCTCAGTCCTCCGGGTGCTCAGTGCTCAGGGTGCTGGGTGCTCATTGCTCGGTGTGCTCGGTGCTCAGTACTCAGGGTGCTGAGTGCTCAGTACTCAGGGTGCTGGGTGCTCAGTACTCAGGTTGCTGGTTGCTCAGTACTCAGTGTGCTGGGTGCTCAGTGCTCAGGGTGCTGGGTGCTCAGTGCTCGGAGTGCTGGGTGCTCAGGGCTGTTGTGCTGGGTGCTCAGTGCTCAGTGCTCAGGGTGCTGGGTGCTCAGTGCTCAGTGCTCAGGGTGCTGGTTGCTCAGTACTCAGGGTGCTGGGTGCTCAGTACTCAGGGTGCTGGGTGCTCAGTGCTCAGGGTGCTCTGTGCTCATTACTCAGGGTGCTGGGTGCTCAGTGCTCCTGGTGCTGGGTGCTCAGTGCTCGGGGTGCTGGGTGCTCAGTGCTCGGGGTGCTGGGTGCTCAGTGCTCAGGGTGCTGGGTGCTCAGTACTCAGGGTGCTGGGGGCTCAGTACTCAGGGTGCTGGGTGCTCAGTGTTCAGGGTGCTGGGTGCTCAGTCCTCAGGGTGCTGGGTGCTCAGTACTCAGGGTGTTCGGTGCTCAGTACTCAGGGTGCTCAGTGCTCAGTACTCAGGGTGCTGGTTGCTCAGTGCTCGGGGTGCTCGGTGCTCAGTACTCAGGGTGCTGGGTGCTCAGTACTCAGGGTGCTGGGTGCTCAGTACTCAGGGTGCTGTGTGCTCAGTACTCAGGGTGCTGGGTGCTCAGTACTCAGGGTGCTGTGTGCTCAGTGCTCAGGGTGCTGTGTGCTCAGTACTCAGGGTGCTTGGTGCTCAGTACTTAGTGTGCTCGGTGCTCAGTACTCACGGTGCTGGGTGCTCAGTGCTCAGGGTGCTTTGTACTCAGTACTCAGGGTTCTGGGTGCTTAGTACTCAGGGTGCTGGGTGCTCAGTGCTCAGGGTGCTGGGTGCTCAGTGCTCAGGGTGCTGGGTGCTCAGTACTCAGGGTGCTGGGTGCTCAGTGCTCAGGGTGATCGGTGCTCAGTACTCAGGGTGCTCAGTACTCAGGGTGCTGGGTGCTCAGTGCTCAGGGTGCTGGGTGCTCAGTACTCAGGGTGCTGGGTGCTCAGTGCTCGGTGTGCTGGGTGCTCAGTGCTCAGGGTGCTCAGTGCTCAGGGTGCTGGGTGCTCAGTGCTCGGTGTGCTCGGTGCTCAGGGTGCTGGGTGCTCAGTCCTCAGGGTGCTCAGTGCTCAGGGTGCTGGGTGCTCAGTGCTCGGGGTGCTCGGTGCTCAGTACTCAGGGTGCTGGGTGCTCAGTACTCATGGTGCTGGGTGCTCAGTACTCAGGGGGCTGGGTGCTCAGTGCTCAGGGTGCTGGGTGCTCAGTGCTCAGGGCGCTTTGTGCTCAGTGCTCGGGGTGCTGGGTGCTCAGTGCTCGGGGTGCTGGGTGGTCAGTGCTCAGTGCTCAGGGTGCTGGGTGCTCAGTGCTCAGTGCTCAGGGTGCTGGGTGCTCAGTACTCAGGGTGCTGGGTGCTCAGTACTCAGGGTGCTGGGTGCTCAGTGATCAGGGTGCTGGGTGTTCAGTACTCTGGGTGTTGGGTGCTCAGTACTCAGGGTGCTGGGTGCTCAGTGCTCGGGGTGCTCGGTGCTCAGTACTCAAGGTGCTGGGTGCTCAGTGCTCAGGGTGCGGGGTGCTCAGTCCTCGGGGTGCTCCGTGCTCAGTGCTCAGGGGGCTGGGTACTCAGTACTCAGGGTGCTCGGTGCTCAGTATTCAGGGTTCTCAGTGCTCAGGGTGCTGGGTGCTCAGTACTCAGGGTTCTCAGTGCTCAGTGTGCTCAGTGCTCAGTGCTCGGGGTGCTGGGTGCTCAGTGCTCGGGGCGCTGGGTGCTCAGTGCTCGGGGTGCTGGGTGCTCAGTACTCAGGGTGCTGTGTGCTCAGTGCTCAGTACTCAGCGTGCTGGGTGCTCAGTGCTCAGAGTGTTGGGTGCTCAGTACTCAGGGTGCTGGGTGCTCAGTGCTCAGTGCTCAGGGTGCTCAGTGCTCAGGGTGCTCAGTGCTCAGGGTGCTGGGTGCTCAGGGTGCTGGGTGCTCAGTGCTCGGGGTGCTTGGTGCTCAGTGCTCAGTGCTCAGGGTGCTGGGTGCTCAGTGCTGAGTGCTCAGGGTGCTGGGTGTTCAGTACTCAGGGTGCTCGGTGCTCAGTGCTCAGGGTGCTGGGTGCTCAGTACTCAGGGTGCTGGGTGCTCAGTGCTCGGGGTGCTGGGTGCTCAGTGCTCAGGGTGATCAGTGCTCAGTACTCAGGGTGCTGGGTTCTCAGTGCTCTGGGTGCTGGGTGCTCAGTCCTCAGGGTGCTCAGTACTCAGGATGCTCTGTGCTCAGTGCTCAGTACTCAGGGTGCTCAGTACTCAGGGTGCTGGGTGCTCAGTGCTCGGGGTGCTGGGTGCTCAGTACTCAGGGTGCTGGGTGCTCAGTACTCGGGGTGCTGGGTGCTCAGTACTCAGGGTGCTGGGTGCTCAGTGCTCGGGGTGCTGGGTGCTCACTGCTCAGAGTGATCGGTGCTCAGTGCTCAGGGTGCTGGGTGCTCAGTCCTCCGGGTGCTCAGTGCTCAGGGTGCTGGGTGCTCATTGCTCGGTGTGCTCGGTGCTCAGTACTCAGGGTGCTGACTGCTCAGTACTCAGGGTGCTGGGTGCTCAGTACTCAGGTTGCTGGTTGCTCAGTACTCAGGGTGCTGGGTGCTCAGTGCTCAGGGTGCTGGGTGCTCAGTGCTCGGGGTGCTGGGTGCTCAGGGCTGTGGTGCTGGGTGCTCAGTGCTCAGGGTGCTGGGTGCTCAGTGCTCAGTGCTCAGGGAGCTGGGTGCTCAGTGCTCAGGGTGCTGGGTGCTCAGTGCTCAGGGTGCTCTGTGCTCAGTACTCAGGGTGCTGGGTGCTCAGTGCTTGGGGTGCTGAGTGCTCAGTGCTCAGGGAGCTGGGTGCTCAGTGCTCAGGGTGCTGGGTGCTCAGTACTCAGGGTGCTGGGTGCTCAGTGCTCGTTGTGCTCGGTGCTCAGTACTCAAGGTGCTGGGTGCTCAGTGCTCAGGGTGCTGGGTGCTCAGTCCTCGGGGTGCTCCGTGCTCAGTGATCAGGGTGCTGGGTGCTCAGTACTCAGGGTGCTCGGTGCTCAGTACTCAGGGTTTTCAGTGCTCAGTACTCAGGGTGCTGAGTGCTCAGTGCTCAGGGTGCTGGGTGCTCAGTACTCAGGGTGCTCAGTGCTCAGTACTCGGGGTGCTTGGTGCTCAGTACTCAGGGTGCTCAGTGCTCAGTACTCCGGGTGCTGGGTGCTCAGTGCTCAGGTTGCTCAGTGCTCAGTGCTCGGGGTGCTGGGTGCTCAGTGCTCGGGGCGCTGGGTGCTCAGTGCTCGGGGTGCTGGGTGCTCAGTACTCGGGGTGCTGGGTGCTCAGTGCTCAGGGTGCTCAGTGCTCAGTACTCAGTGCTCAGGGTGCTCAGTGCTCAGTGCTCAGGGTGCTGGGTGTTCAGTACTCAGGGTGCTGGGTGCTCAGTACTCAGGGTGCTGGCTGCTCAGTGCTCAGTGTGCTGGGAGCTCAGTAGTCTGGGTGTTGGGTGCTCAGTACTCAGTGTGCTGGGTGCTACGTGCTCAGGGTGCTCTGTGCTCAGTGCTCAGGGTTCTGGGTGCTCAGTGCTCAGGGTGCTGGGTGCTCCGTACTCAGGGTGCTGGGTGCTTAGTGCTCGAGGTGCTCGGTGCTCAGTACTCAAGGTGCTGGGTGCTCAGTGCTCAGGGTGCTGGGTGCTCAGTACTCGGGGTTCTCCGTGCTCATGGTGCTGGGTGCTCAGTGCTCAGGGTGCTTGGTGCTCAGTGCTCGGGGTGCTGGGTGCTGAGTGCTCAGGGTGCTGGGTGCTCAGTGCTCGGGGTGCTCGGTGCTCAGTGCTCAGGGTGCTGGGTGCTCAGTACTCAGGGTGCTGGGTGCTTAGTACTCAGGGTGCTCAGTGCTCAGTACACAGGGTGCTGGGTGCTCAGTGCTCGGGGTGCTGGGTGATCGGTGCTCAGTACTCAGGGTGCTGGTTGCTCAGTGCCCGGGTGCTGGGTGCTCAGTCCTCAGGGTGCTCAGTGCTCAGGGTGCTGGGTGCTCAGTACTCATGGTGCTGGGTGCTCAGTACTCAGGGGGCTGGGTGCTCAGTGCTCAGTGTGCTGGGTGCTCAGTGCTCAGGGCGCTGGGTGCTCAGTGCTCGGGGTGCTGGGTGCTCAGTGCTCGGGGTGCTGGGTGGTCAGTGCTCAGTGCTCAAGGTGCTGGGTGCTCAATGCTCAGTGCTCAGGGTGCTGGGTGCTCAGTACTCAGGGTGCTGGGTGCTCAGTACTCAGGGTGCTGGGTGCTCAGTTCTCAGGGTGCTGGGTGATCAGTACTCGGGGTGTTGGGTGCTCAGTACTCAGGGTGCTCAGTGCTCAGTACTCGGGGTGCTGGGTGCTCAGTGCTCAGTGTGCTCAGTGCTCAGTGCTCAGGGTGCTGGGTTCTCAACGCTCGGGGCGCTGGGTGCTCAGTGCTCGGGGTGCTGGGTGCTCTGTACTCAGGGTGCTGTGTGCTCAGTGCTCAGTACTCAGCGTGCTGGGTGCTCAGTGCTCAGAGTGTTGGGTGCTCAGTACTCAGGGTGCTGGGTGCTCAGTGCTCAGTGCTCGGGGTGCTGGGTGCTCACTGCTCAGAGTGATCGGTGCTCAGTGCTCAGGGTGCTGGGTGCTCAGTCCTCCGGGTGCTCAGTGCTCAGGGTGCTGGGTGCTCATTGCTCGGTGTGCTCGGTGCTCAGTACTCAGGGTGCTGAGTGCTCAGTACTCAGGGTGCTGGGTGCTCAGTACTCAGGTTGCTGGTTGCTCAGTACTCAGTGTGCTGGGTGCTCAGTGCTCAGGGTGCTGGGTGCTCAGTGCTCGGAGTGCTGGGTGCTCAGGGCTGTTGTGCTGGGTGCTCAGTGCTCAGTGCTCAGGGTGCTGGGTGCTCAGTGCTCAGTGCTCAGGGTGCTGGTTGCTCAGTACTCAGGGTGCTGGGTGCTCAGTACTCAGGGTGCTGGGTGCTCAGTGCTCAGGGTGCTCTGTGCTCATTACTCAGGGTGCTGGGTGCTCAGTGCTCCTGGTGCTGGGTGCTCAGTGCTCGGGGTGCTGGGTGCTCAGTGCTCGGGGTGCTGGGTGCTCAGTGCTCAGGGTGCTGGGTGCTCAGTACTCAGGGTGCTGGGGGCTCAGTACTCAGGGTGCTGGGTGCTCAGTGTTCAGGGTGCTGGGTGCTCAGTCCTCAGGGTGCTGGGTGCTCAGTACTCAGGGTGTTCGGTGCTCAGTACTCAGGGTGCTCAGTGCTCAGTACTCAGGGTGCTGGTTGCTCAGTGCTCGGGGTGCTCGGTGCTCAGTACTCAGGGTGCTGGGTGCTCAGTACTCAGGGTGCTGGGTGCTCAGTACTCAGGGTGCTGTGTGCTCAGTACTCAGGGTGCTGGGTGCTCAGTACTCAGGGTGCTGTGTGCTCAGTGCTCAGGGTGCTGTGTGCTCAGTACTCAGGGTGCTTGGTGCTCAGTACTTAGTGTGCTCGGTGCTCAGTACTCACGGTGCTGGGTGCTCAGTGCTCAGGGTGCTTTGTACTCAGTACTCAGGGTTCTGGGTGCTTAGTACTCAGGGTGCTGGGTGCTCAGTGCTCAGGGTGCTGGGTGCTCAGTGCTCAGGGTGCTGGGTGCTCAGTACTCAGGGTGCTGGGTGCTCAGTGCTCAGGGTGATCGGTGCTCAGTACTCAGGGTGCTCAGTACTCAGGGTGCTGGGTGCTCAGTGCTCAGGGTGCTGGGTGCTCAGTACTCAGGGTGCTGGGTGCTCAGTGCTCGGTGTGCTGGGTGTTCAGTGCTCAGGGTGCTCAGTGCTCAGGGTGCTGGGTGCTCAGTGCTCGGTGTGCTCGGTGCTCAGGGTGCTGGGTGCTCAGTCCTCAGGGTGCTCAGTGCTCAGGGTGCTGGGTGCTCAGTGCTCGGGGTGCTCGGTGCTCAGTACTCAGGGTGCTGGGTGCTCAGTACTCATGGTGCTGGGTGCTCAGTACTCAGGGGGCTGGGTGCTCAGTGCTCAGGGTGCTGGGTGCTCAGTGCTCAGGGCGCTTTGTGCTCAGTGCTCGGGGTGCTGGGTGCTCAGTGCTCGGGGTGCTGGGTGGTCAGTGCTCAGTGCTCAGGGTGCTGGGTGCTCAGTGCTCAGTGCTCAGGGTGCTGGGTGCTCAGTACTCAGGGTGCTGGGTGCTCAGTACTCAGGGTGCTGGGTGCTCAGTGATCAGGGTGCTGGGTGTTCAGTACTCTGGGTGTTGGGTGCTCAGTACTCAGGGTGCTGGGTGCTCAGTGCTCGGGGTGCTCGGTGCTCAGTACTCAAGGTGCTGGGTGCTCAGTGCTCAGGGTGCGGGGTGCTCAGTCCTCGGGGTGCTCCCTGCTCAGTGCTCAGGGGGCTGGGTACTCAGTACTCAGGGTGCTCGGTGCTCAGTATTCAGGGTTCTCAGTGCTCAGGGTGCTGGGTGCTCAGTACTCAGGGTTCTCAGTGCTCAGTGTGCTCAGTGCTCAGTGCTCGGGGTGCTGGGTGCTCAGTGCTCGGGGCGCTGGGTGCTCAGTGCTCGGGGTGCTGGGTGCTCAGTACTCAGGGTGCTGTGTGCTCAGTGCTCAGTACTCAGCGTGCTGGGTGCTCAGTGCTCAGAGTGTTGGGTGCTCAGTACTCAGGGTGCTGGGTGCTCAGTGCTCAGTGCTCAGGGTGCTCAGTGCTCAGGGTGCTCAGTGCTCAGGGTGCTGGGTGCTCAGGGTGCTGGGTGCTCAGTGCTCGGGGTGCTTGGTGCTCAGTGCTCAGTGCTCAGGGTGCTGGGTGCTCAGTGCTGAGTGCTCAGGGTGCTGGGTGTTCAGTACTCAGGGTGCTCGGTGCTCAGTGCTCAGGGTGCTGGGTGCTCAGTACTCAGGGTGCTGGGTGCTCAGTGCTCGGGGTGCTGGGTGCTCAGTGCTCAGGGTGATCAGTGCTCAGTACTCAGGGTGCTGGGTTCTCAGTGCTCTGGGTGCTGGGTGCTCAGTCCTCAGGGTGCTCAGTACTCAGGATGCTCTGTGCTCAGTGCTCAGTACTCAGGGTGCTCAGTACTCAGGGTGCTGGGTGCTCAGTGCTCGGGGTGCTGGGTGCTCAGTACTCAGGGTGCTGGGTGCTCAGTACTCGGGGTGCTGGGTGCTCAGTACTCAGGGTGCTGGGTGCTCAGTGCTCGGGGTGCTGGGTGCTCACTGCTCAGAGTGATCGGTGCTCAGTGCTCAGGGTGCTGGGTGCTCAGTCCTCCGGGTGCTCAGTGCTCAGGGTGCTGGGTGCTCATTGCTCGGTGTGCTCGGTGCTCAGTACTCAGGGTGCTGACTGCTCAGTAGTCAGGGTGCTGGGTGCTCAGTACTCAGGGTGCTGGGTGCTCAGTGCTCAGGGTGCTGGGTGCTCAGTGCTCGGGGTGCTGGGTGCTCAGGGCTGTGGTGCTGGGTGCTCAGTGCTCAGGGTGCTGGGTGCTCAGTGCTCAGTGCTCAGGGAGCTGGGTGCTCAGTGCTCAGGGTGCTGGGTGCTCAGTGCTCAGGGTGCTCTGTGCTCAGTACTCAGGGTGCTGGGTGCTCAGTGCTTGGGGTGCTGAGTGCTCAGTGCTCAGGGAGCTGGGTGCTCAGTGCTCAGGGTGCTGGGTGCTCAGTACTCAGGGTGCTGGGTGCTCAGTGCTCGTTGTGCTCGGTGCTCAGTACTCAAGGTGCTGGGTGCTCAGTGCTCAGGGTGCTGGGTGCTCAGTCCTCGGGGTGCTCCGTGCTCAGTGATCAGGGTGCTGGGTGCTCAGTACTCAGGGTGCTCGGTGCTCAGTACTCAGGGTTTTCAGTGCTCAGTACTCAGGGTGCTGAGTGCTCAGTGCTCAGGGTGCTGGGTGCTCAGTACTCAGGGTGCTCAGTGCTCAGTACTCGGGGTGCTTGGTGCTCAGTACTCAGGGTGCTCAGTGCTCAGTACTCCGGGTGCTGGGTGCTCAGTGCTCAGGTTGCTCAGTGCTCAGTGCTCGGGGTGCTGGGTGCTCAGTGCTCGGGGCGCTGGGTGCTCAGTGCTCGGGGTGCTGGGTGCTCAGTACTCGGGGTGCTGGGTGCTCAGTGCTCAGGGTGCTCAGTGCTCAGTACTCAGTGCTCAGGGTGCTCAGTGCTCAGTGCTCAGGGTGCTGGGTGTTCAGTACTCAGGGTGCTGGGTGCTCAGTACTCAGGGTGCTGGCTGCTCAGTGCTCAGTGTGCTGGGAGCTCAGTAGTCTGGGTGTTGGGTGCTCAGTACTCAGTGTGCTGGGTGCTCCGTGCTCAGGGTGCTCTGTGCTCAGTGCTCAGGGTTCTGGGTGCTCAGTGCTCAGGGTGCTGGGTGCTCCGTACTCAGGGTGCTGGGTGCTTAGTGCTCGAGGTGCTCGGTGCTCAGTACTCAAGGTGCTGGGTGCTCAGTGCTCAGGGTGCTGGGTGCTCAGTACTCGGGGTTCTCCGTGCTCATGGTGCTGGGTGCTCAGTGCTCAGGGTGCTTGGTGCTCAGTGCTCGGGGTGCTGGGTGCTGAGTGCTCAGGGTGCTGGGTGCTCAGTGCTCGGGGTGCTCGGTGCTCAGTGCTCAGGGTGCTGGGTGCTCAGTACTCAGGGTGCTGGGTGCTTAGTACTCAGGGTGCTCAGTGCTCAGTACACAGGGTGCTGGGTGCTCAGTGCTCGGGGTGCTGGGTGATCGGTGCTCAGTACTCAGGGTGCTGGTTGCTCAGTGCCCGGGTGCTGGGTGCTCAGTCCTCAGGGTGCTCAGTGCTCAGGGTGCTGGGTGCTCAGTACTCATGGTGCTGGGTGCTCAGTACTCAGGGGGCTGGGTGCTCAGTGCTCAGTGTGCTGGGTGCTCAGTGCTCAGGGCGCTGGGTGCTCAGTGCTCGGGGTGCTGGGTGCTCAGTGCTCGGGGTGCTGGGTGGTCAGTGCTCAGTGCTCAAGGTGCTGGGTGCTCAATGCTCAGTGCTCAGGGTGCTGGGTGCTCAGTACTCAGGGTGCTGGGTGCTCAGTACTCAGGGTGCTGGGTGCTCAGTTCTCAGGGTGCTGGGTGATCAGTACTCGGGGTGTTGGGTGCTCAGTACTCAGGGTGCTCAGTGCTCAGTACTCGGGGTGCTGGGTGCTCAGTGCTCAGTGTGCTCAGTGCTCAGTGCTCAGGGTGCTGGGTTCTCAACGCTCGGGGCGCTGGGTGCTCAGTGCTCGGGGTGCTGGGTGCTCTGTACTCAGGGTGCTGTGTGCTCAGTGCTCAGTACTCAGCGTGCTGGGTGCTCAGTGCTCAGAGTGTTGGGTGCTCAGTACTCAGGGTGCTGGGTGCTCAGTGCTCAGTGCTGAGGGTGCTCAGTGCTCAGGGTGCTCAGTGCTCAGGGTGCTGGGTGCTCAGGGTGCTGGGTGCTCAGTGCTCGGGGTGCTGGGTGCTCAGTTCTCAGTGCTCAGGGTGCTGTGTGCTCAGTGCTCAGTGCTCAGGGTGCTGGGTGTTCAGTACTCAGGGTGCTCGGTGCTCAGTGCTCAGGGTGCTAGGTGCTCAGTACTCAGGGTTCTGGGTGCTCAGTGCTCGGGGTGCTGGGTGCTCAGTACTCAGGGTGCTGGGTGCTCAGTACTCAGGGTGCTGGGTGCTCAGTGCTCAGGGTGCTGGGTGCTCAGTACTCAGGGTGCTCGGTGCTCAGTACTCAGGGTGCTCGGTGCTCAGTACTCAGGGTGCTGGGTGCTCAGTACTCAGGGTGCTGGGTGCTCAGTACTCAGGGTGCTGGGTGCTCAGTGCTCAGGGTGCTGGGTGCTCAGTGCTCAGGGTGCTGGGTGCTCAGTGCTCAGAGTGCTGGGTGCTCAGTGCTCAGGGTGCTGGGTGCTCAGTGATCGGGGTGATGGGTGCTGAGTGCTCAGGGAGCTGAGTGCTCAGTGCTCGGGGTGCTCGGTGCTCAGTGCTTAGGGTCCTGAGTGCTCAGTACTCAGGGTGCTGGGTGCTTAGTAATCAGGGTGCTCAGTGCTCAGTACACAGGGTGCTGGGTGCTCAGTGCTCGGGGTGCTGGGTGCTCAGTGCTCAGTACTCAGGGTGCTGGGTGCTCAGTGCTCAGGGTGCTGAGTGCTCAGTACTCAGGGTGCTGGGTGCTCAGTATTCAGGGTGCTTGGTGCTCAGTACTCAGGGTGCTGGGTGCTCAGTGCTCGGGGTGCTCGGTGATCAGTACTCAGGGTGCTGGGTGCTCAGTACTCAGGGTGCTGGGTGTTCAGTGCTCAGGGTGCTGGGTGCTCAGTGCTCAGGGTGCTGGCTGCTCAGTACTCAGTGCTCGGGGTCCTGGGTGCTCCGAGCTCGGGGTGATCTGTTCTCAGTACTCAGGGTGCTGGGTGCTCAGTGCTCGGGGTGCTGGGTGCTCAGTACTCGGGGTGCTCAGTACTCAGGGTACTGGGTGCTCAGTACTCAGTGTGCTGGGTGCTCAGAGCTCGGGGTGCTCGGTGCTCAGTACTCGGGGTGCTGGGTGCTCAGTGCTCAGGGTGCTGGGTGCTCAGTGCTCGGAGTGCTGGGTGCTCAGTGCTGAGGGTGCTGGCTGCTCAGTGCTCAGGGTGCTGGGTGCTCAGTACTCAGGGTGCTAGGTGCTCAGTACTCAGGGTGCTCAGTGCTCAGTACTCAGCGTGCTGGGTGCTCAGTGCTCAGGGTCCTCGGTGCTCAGTACTCACGGTGTTCAGTGCTCAGTACTCAGCGTGCTTTGTGCTCAGTGCTCAGGGTGCTGGGTGCTCAGTACTCAGGGTGCTGGGTGCTCAGTATTCAGGGTGCTGGGTGCTCAGTACTCAGGGTGCTGGGTGCTCAGTGCTCGGGGTGCTCGGTGATCAGTACTCAGGGTGCTGGGTGCTCATTACTCAGGGTGCTGGGTGCTCAGTGCTCAGGGTGCTGGGTGCTCAGTGCTCGGGGTGCTCGGTGATCAGTACTCAGGGTGCTGGGTGCTCAGTGCTCAGGGTGCTGAGTACTCAGTACTCAGGGTGCTGGGTGCTCAGTGCTCGGGGTGCTGGGTGCTCAGTGCTCAGGGTGCTGGGTGCTCAGTACTCAGGGTGCTGGGTGCTCATTACTCAGGGTGCTGGGTGCTCAGTGCTCAGGGTGCTGGGTGCTCAGTCCTCAGGGTGCTGGGTGCTCAGTACTCAGGGTGTTCGGTGCTTAGTACTCAGGGTGCTCAGTGCTCAGTACTCAGGGTGCTGGTTGCTCAGTACTCGGGGTGCTCGGTGCTCAGTACTCACGGTGCTGGGTGCTCAGTACTCAGGGTGCTGGGTGCACCTTACTCAGGGTGCTGGGTGCTCAGTACTCAGGGTGCTGGGTGCTCAGTACTCAGGGTGCTGGGTGCTCAGTGCTCAGGGTGCTGGGTGCTCAGTACTCAGGGTGCTGGGTGCTCAGTACACAGGGTGCTCGGTGCTCAGTACTCAGGGTGCTGGGTGCTCAGTGCTCAGGGTGCTTTGTACTCAGTACTCAGGGTTCTGGGTGCTCAGTACTCAGGGTGCTTGGTGCTCAGTGCTCAGGGTGCTGGGTGCTCAGTGCTCAGGGTGCTGTGTGCTCAGTACTCAGCGTGCTGGGTGCTCAGTGCTCAGGGTGATCGGTGCTCAGTACTCAGGGTGCTCAGTACTCAGGGTGCTGTGTGCTCAGTGCTCATGGTGCTGGGTGCTCAGTACTCAGGGTGCTCAGTGCTCAGGGTGCTGGGTGCTCAGGGTGCCTGGTGCTCAGTGCTCGGGATGCTGGGTGCTCAGTGCTCAGTGCTCAGGGTGCTGGGTGCTCAGTGCTCAGGGTGCTGTGTGCTCAGTGCTCAGTACTCAGCGTGCTGGGTGCTCAGTGCTCAGAGTGTTGGGTGCTCAGTACTCAGGGTGCTGGGTGCTCAGTGCTCAGTGCTCAGGGTGCTCAGTGCTCAGGGTGCTCAGTGCTCTGGGTGCTGGGTGCTCAGGGTGCTGGGTGCTCAGTGCTCGGGGTGCTGGGTGCTCAGTGCTCAGTGCTCAGGGTGCTGGGTGCTCAGTGCTCAGTGCTCAGGTTGCTGGGTGTTCAGTACTCAGGGTGCTGGGTGCTTAGTGCTCGAGGTGCTCGGTGCTCAGTACTCAAGGTGCTGGGTGCTCAGTGCTCAGGGTGCTGGGTGCTCAGTACTAGGGGTTCTCCGTGCTCATGGTGCTGGGTGCTCAGTGCTCAGGGTGATCGGTGCTCAGTACTCAGGGTGCTCAGTACTCAGGGTGCTGTGTGCTCAGTGCTCAGGGTGCTGGGTGCTCAGTACTCAGGGTGCTCAGTGCTCAGGGTGCTGGGTGCTCAGGGTGCCTGGTGCTCAGTGCTCGGGATGCTGGGTGCTCAGTGCTCAGTGCTCAGGGTGCTGGGTGCTCAGTGCTCAGGGTGCTGTGTGCTCAGTGCTCAGTACTCAGCGTGCTGGGTGCTCAGTGCTCAGAGTGTTGGGTGCTCAGTACTCAGGGTGCTGGGTGCTCAGTGCTCAGTGCTCAGGGTGCTCAGTGCTCAGGGTGCTCAGTGCTCTGGGTGCTGGGTGCTCAGGGTGCTGGGTGCTCAGTGCTCGGGGTGCTGGGTGCTCAGTGCTCAGTGCTCAGGGTGCTGGGTGCTCAGTGCTCAGGTTGCTGGGTGTTCAGTACTCAGGGTGCTGGGTGCTTAGTGCTCGAGGTGCTCGGTGCTCAGTACTCAAGGTGCTGGGTGCTCAGTGCTCTGGGTGCTGGGTGCTCAGCGTGCTGGGTGCTCAGTACTCAGGGTGTTGGGTGCTCAGTGCTCAGGGTGCTGGGTGCTCAGTGCTCAGGGTGCTGGGTGCTCAGTGATCGGGGTGCTGGGTGCTCAGTACTCAGGGTGCTCAGTGCTCGGTTAGCTCGGTGCTCAGTACTCAGGGTGCTGGGTGCTCAGTACTCAGTGCTCGGGGTCCTGGGTGCTCCATGCTCGGGGTGCTGGGTGCTCAGTGCTCTGGGTGCTGGGTGCTCAGTACTCAGGGTGCTGGGTGCTCAGTACTCAGGGTGCTGGGTGCTCAGTGCTCAGGGTGCTGTGTGCTCAGTACTCAGGGTGCTGGGTGCTCAGTACTCAGGGTGCTCGGTGCTCAGTACTCAGGGTGCTGGGTCCTCAGTGCTCAGGGTGCTGGGTACTCAGTACTCAGGGTGCTGGGTGCTCAGTACTCAGGGTGCTGGGTGCTCAGTGCTCAGGGTGCTGGGTGCTCAGTGCTCAGGGTGCTGGGTGCTCAGTACTCAGGGTGCTGGGTGCTCAGTGCTCAGGGTGATCGGTGCTCAGAACTCAGGGTGCTCAGTACTCAGGGTGCTGGGTGCTCAGTGCTCAGGGTGCTGGGTGCTCAGTACTCAGGGTGCTGGGTGCTCAGTGCTCGGGGTGCTGGGTGCTCAGTGCTCAGGGTGATCGGTGCTCAGTACTCAGGGTGCTGGGTGCTCAGTGCTCAGGGTGCTGGGTGCTCAGTCCTCAGGGTGCTCAGTGCTCAGGGTGCTGGGTGCTCAGTACTCATGGTGCTGGGTGCTCAGTACTCAGGGGGCTGGGTGCTCAGTGCTCAGTGTGCTGGGTGCTCAGTGCTCAGGGCGCTGGGTGCTCAGTGCTCGGGGTGCTGGGTGCTCAGTGCTCAGGGTGCTGGGTGGTCAGTGCTCAGTGCTCAAGGTGCTGGGTCCTCAGTGCTCAGTGCTCAGGGTGCTGGGTGCTCAGTACTCAGGGTGCTGGGTGCTCAGTACTCAGGGTGCTGGGTGCTCAGTTCTCAGGGTGCTGGGTGATCAGTACTCGGGGTGTTGGGTGCTCAGTACTCAGGGTGCTCAGTGCTCAGTACTCGGGGTGCTGGGTGCTCAGTGCTCAGTGTGCTCAGTGCTCAGTGCTCAGGGTGCTGGGTTCTCAATGCTCGGGGCGCTGGGTTCTCAGTGCTCGGGGTGCTGGGTGCTCTGTACTCAGGGTGCTGTGTGCTCAGTGCTCAGTACTCAGCGTGCTGGGTGCTCAGTGCTCAGAGTGTTGGGTGCTCAGTACTCAGGGTGCTGGGTGCTCAGTGCTCAGTGCTGAGGGTGCTCAGTGCTGAGGGTGCTCAGTGCTCAGGGTGCTGGGTGCTCAGGGTGCTGGGTGCTCAGTGCTCGGGGTGCTGGGTGCTCAGTTCTCAGTGCTCAGGGTGCTGTGTGCTCAGTGCTCAGTGCTCAGGGTGCTGGGTGTTCAGTACTCAGGGTGCTCGGTGCTCAGTGCTCAGGGTGCTAGGTGCTCAGTACTCATGGTTCTGGGTGCTCAGTGCTCGGGGTGCTGGGTGCACAGTACTCAGGGTGCTGGGTGCTCAGTACTCAGGGTGCTGGGTGCTCAGTGCTCAGGGTGCTGGATGCTCAGTACTCAGGGTGCTCGGTGCTCAGTACTCAGGGTGCTCGGTGCTCAGTACTCAGGGTGCTGGGTGCTCAGTACTCAGGGTGCTGGGTGCTCAGTACTCAGGGTGCTGGGTGCTCAGTGCTCAGGGTGCTGGGTGCTCAGTGCTCTGGGTGCTGGGTGCTCAGTGCTCAGAGTGCTGGGTGCTCAGTGCTCAGGGTGCTGGGTGCTCAGTGATCGGGGTGATGGGTGCTGAGCGCTCAGGGTGCTGGGTGCTCAGTGATCGGGGTGATGGGTGCTGATTGCTCAGGGTGCTGGGTGCTCAGTGCTCGGGGTGCTGGGTGCTCAGTGCTCAGGGTGATCAGTGCTCAGTACTCAGGGTGCTGGGTGCTCAGTACTCAGGGTGCTGGGTGCTCAGTGCTCAGGGTGCTGGGTGCTCAGTACTCAGGGTGCTGGGTGCTCAGTACTCAGGGTGCTCCGTGCTCAGTACTCAGGGTGCTGGGTGCTCAGTGCTCAGGGTGCTTTGTACTCAGTACTCAGGGTTCTGGGTGCTCAGTACTCAGGGTGCTGTGTGCTCAATGCTCAGGGTGCTGGGTGCTCAGTGCTCAGGGTGCTGGGTGCTCAGTACTCAGTGTGCTGGGTGCTCAGTGCTCAGGGTGATCGGTGCTCAGTACTCAGGGTGCTCAGTACTCAGGGTGCTGGGTGCTCAGTACTCAGGGTGCTGGGTGCTCAGCGCTCAGGGTGCTGGGTGCTCAGTGCTCTGGGTGCTGGGTGCTCAGTGCTCAGGGTGCTGGGTGCTCAGTGCTCAGGGTGCTGGGTGCTCAGTGATCGGGGTGATGGGTGCTGAGTGCTCAGGGTGCTGGGTGCTCAGTGCTCGGGGTGCTCGGTGCTCAGTGCTCAGGGTCCTGGGTGCTCAGTACTCAGGGTGCTAGGTGCTTAGTAATCAGGGTGCTCAGTGCTCAGTACACAGGGTGCTGGGTGCTCAGTGCTCGGGGTGCTGGGTGCTCAGTGCTCAGTACACAGGGTGCTGGGTGCTCAGTTCTCAGGGTGCTGAGTGCTCAGTACTCAGCGTGCTGGGTGCTCAGTACTCAGGGTGCTGGGTGCTCAGTGCTCAGGGTGCTGGGTGCTCAGTGCTCAGGGTGCTGGGTGCTCAGTGCTCGGGGAGCTCGGTGCTCAGTACACCGGGTACTGGGTGTTCAGTACTCAGTGCTCGGGGTCCTGGGTTCTCCGTGCTCGGGGTGCTGGGTGCTCAGTACTCAGGGTGCTGGGTGCTCATTCTCGGGGTGCTGGGTGCTCAGTGCTCGGGGTGCTGGGTGCTCAGTACTCAGGGTGCTGGGGGCTCAGTACTCAGGGTGCTGGGTGCTCAGTACTCAGGGTGCTCGGTTCTCAGTTCTCAGGGTGCTGGGTGCTCAGTGCTCGGGGTGCTGGGTGCTCAGTACTCGGGGTGCTCAGTACTCAGGGTACTGGGTGCTCAGTACTCAGGGTGCTGGGTGCTCAGTGCTCGGGGTGCTCGGTGCTCAGTACTCGGGGTGCTGGGTGCTCAGTACTCGGGGTGCTGGGTGCTCAGTGCTCAGGGTGCTGGGTGCTCAGTGCTCGGGGTTCTGGGTGCTCAGTGCTGAGGGTGCTGGCTGCTCAGTGCTCAGGGTGCTGGGTGCTCAGTACTCAGGGTGCTAGGTGCTCAGTACTCAGGGTGCTGGGTGCTCAGTGCTCAGGGTGCTGGGTGCTCAGTGCTCGGGGTGCTGGGTGCTCAGTGCTCAGGGTGCTGGGTGCTCAGTGCTCGGGGTGCTGGGTGCTCAGTGCTCAGGGTGCTGGGTGCTCAGTACTCAGGGTGCTGGGGGCACAGTACTCAGGGTGCTGGGTGCTCATTGTTCAGGGTGCTGGGTGCTCAGTCCTCAGGGTGCTGGGTGCTCAGTACTCAGGGTGTTCGGTGCTCAGTACTCAGGGTGATCAGTTCTCAGTACTCAGGGTGCTGGTTGCTCAGTGCTTGGGGTGCTCGGTGCTCAGTCCTCAGGGTGCTGGGTGCTCAGTACTCAGGGTGCTGGGTGCTCAGTACTCTGGGTGCTGGGTGCTCAGTACTCAGGGTGCTGGGTGCTCAGTACTCAGGGTGCTGGGTGCTCAGTGCTCAGGGTGCTGGGTGCTCAGTACTCAGGATGCTTGGTGGTCAGTACTTAGTGTGCTCGGTGCTCAGTACTCAGGGTGCTGGGTGCTCAGTGCTCAGGGTGCTTTGTACTCAGTACTCAGGGTTCTGGGTGCTCAGTACTCAGGGTGCTGGGTGCTCAGTGCTCAGGGTGCTGGGTGCTCAGTACTCAGGGTGCTGGGTGCTCAGTGCTCAGGGTGATCGGTGCTCAGTACTCAGGGTGCTCAGTACTCAGGGTGCTGGGTGCTCAGTGCTCAGGGTGCTGGGTGCTCAGTACTCAGGGTGCTGGGTGCTCAGTGCTCGGGGTGCTGGGTGCTCAGTACTCAGGGTGCTGGGTGCTCAGTACTCAGGGTGCTGGGTGCTCAGTACTCAGGGTGCTGCGTGCTCAGTACTCAGGGTGCTGGGTGCTCAGTGCTCAGGGTGCTGGGTGCTCAGTACTCAGGATGCTTGGTGCTCAGTACTTAGTGTGCTCGGTGCTCAGTACTCAGGGTGCTGGGTGCTCTGTGCTCAGGGTGCTTTGTACTCAGTACTCAGGGTTCTGGGTGCTCAGTACTCAGGGTGCTGGGTGCTCAGTGCTCAGGGTGCTGGGTGCTCAGTACTCAGGGTGCTGGGTGCTCAGTGCTCAGGGTGATCGGTGCTCAGTACTCAGGGTGCTCAGTACTCAGGGTGCTGGGTGCTCAGTGCTCAGGGTGCTGGGTGCTCAGTACTCAGGGTGCTGGGTGCTCAGTGCTCGGGGTGCTGGGTGCTCAGTGCTCAGGGTGCTCAGTGCTCAGGGTGCTGGGTGCTCAGTGCTCGGGGTGCTCGGTGCTCAGGGTGCTGGGTGCTTAGTCCTCAGGGTGCTCAGTGCTCAGGGTGCTGGGTGCTCAGTGCTCGGGGTGCTCGGTGCTCAGTACTCAGGGTGCTGGGTGCTCAGTACTCATGGTGCTGGGTGCTCAGTACTCAGGGGGCTGGGTGCTCAGTGCTCAGGGTGCCGGGTGCTCAGTGCTCAGGGCGCTAGGTGCTCAGTGCTCGGGGTGCTGGGTGCTCAGTGCTCGGGGTGCTGGGTGGTCAGTGCTCAGTGCTCAGGGTGCTGGGTGCTCAGTACTCAGGGTGCTGGGTGCTCAGTACTCAGGGTGCTGGGTGCTCAGTACTCAGGGTGCTGGGTGCTCAGTGATCAGTGTGCTGGGTGCTCAGTACTCTGGGTGTTGGGTGCTCAGTACTCAGGGTGCTGTGTGCTCAGTGCTCCGGGTGCTCGGTGCTCAGTACTCAAGGTGCTGGGTGCTCAGTGCTCAGGGTGCGGGGTGCTCAGTCCTCGGGGTGCTCCGTGCTCAGTGCTCAGGGGGCTGGGTGCTCAGTACTCAGGGTGCTCGGTGCTCAGTACTCAGGGTTCTCAGTGCTCAGGGTGCTGGGTGCTCAGTACTCAGGGTGCTCAGTGCTCAGTACTCGGGGTGCTGGGTGCTCAGTACTCAGGGTGCTCAGTGCTCAGTACTCGGTGTGCTGGGTGCTCAGTGCTCAGTGTGCTCAGTGCTCAGTGCTCGGAGTGCTGGGTGCTCAGTGCTCGGGGCGCTGGGTGCTCAGTGCTCGGGGTGCTGGGTGCTCAGTACTCAGGGTGCTGTGTGCTCAGTGCTCAGTACTCAGCGTGCTGGGTGCTCAGTGCTCAGAGTGTTGGGTGCTCAGTACTCAGGGTGCTGGGTGCTCAGTGCTCAGTGCTCAGGGTGCTCAGTGCTCAGGGTGCTCAGTGCTCAGGGTGCTGGGTGCTCAGGGTGCTGGGTGCTCAGTGCTCGGTGTGCTGGGTGCTCAGTGCTCAGTGCTCAGGGTGCTGGGTGCTCAGTGCTGAGTGCTCAGGGTGCTGGGTGTTCAGTACTCAGGGTGCTCGGTGCTCAGTGCTCAGGGTGCTGGGTGCTCAGTGCTCGGGGTGCTGGGTGCTCAGTGCTCGGGGTGCTGGGTGCTCAGTGCTCAGGGTGATCAGTGCTCAGTACTCAGGGTGCTGGGTTCTCATTGCTCTGGGTGCTGGGTGCTCAGTCCTCAGGGTGCTCAGTACTCAGGATGATCTGTGCTCAGTTCTCAGTACTCAGGGTGCTCAGTACTCAGGGTGCTGTGTGCTCAGTGCTCGGGGTGCTGGGTGCTCAGTACTCAGGGTGCTGGGTGCTCAGTACTCGGGGTGCTGGGTGCTCAGTACTCAGGGTGCTGGGTGCTCAGTGCTCGGGGTGCTGGGTGCTCACTGCTCAGAGTGATCGGTGCTCAGTGCTCAGGGTGCTGGGTGCTCAGTCCTCCGGGTGCTCAGTGCTCAGGGTGCTGGGTGCTCAGTACTAGGGGTTCTCCGTGCTCATGGTGCTGGGTGCTCAGTGCTCAGGGTGATCGGTGCTCAGTACTCAGGGTGCTCAGTACTCAGGGTGCTGTGTGCTCAGTGCTCAGGGTGCTGGGTGCTCAGTACTCAGGGTGCTCAGTGCTCAGGGTGCTGGGTGCTCAGGGTGCCTGGTGCTCAGTGCTCGGGATGCTGGGTGCTCAGTGCTCAGTGCTCAGGTTGCTGGGTGCTCAGTGCTCAGGGTGCTGTGTGCTCAGTGCTCAGTACTCAGCGTGCTGGGTGCTCAGTGCTCAGAGTGTTGGGTGCTCAGTACTCAGGGTGCTGGGTGCTCAGTGCTCAGTGCTCAGGGTGCTCAGTGCTCAGGGTGCTCAGTGCTCTGGGTGCTGGGTGCTCAGGGTGCTGGGTGCTCAGTGCTCGGGGTGCTGGGTGCTCAGTGCTCAGTGCTCAGGGTGCTGGGTGCTCAGTGCTCAGGTTGCTGGGTGTTCAGTACTCAGGGTGCTGGGTGCTTAGTGCTCGAGGTGCTCGGTGCTCAGTACTCAAGGTGCTGGGTGCTCAGTGCTCTGGGTGCTGGGTGCTCAGCGTGCTGGGTGCTCAGTACTCAGGGTGTTGGGTGCTCAGTGCTCAGGGTACTGGGTGCTCAGTGCTCAGGGTGCTGGGTGCTCAGTGATCGGGGTGCTGGGTGCTCAGTACTCAGGGTGCTCAGTGCTCGGTTAGCTCGGTGCTCAGTACTCAGGGTGCTGGGTGCTCAGTACTCAGTGCTCGGGGTCCTGGGTGCTCCATGCTCGGGGTGCTGGGTGCTCAGTGCTCTGGGTGCTGGGTGCTCAGTACTCAGGGTGCTGGGTGCTCAGTACTCAGGGTGCTGGGTGCTCAGTGCTCAGGGTGCTGTGTGCTCAGTACTCAGGGTGCTGGGTGCTCAGTACTCAGGGTGCTCGGTGCTCAGTACTCAGGGTGCTGGGTCCTCAGTGCTCAGGGTGCTGGGTACTCAGTACTCAGGGTGCTGGGTGCTCAGTACTCAGGGTGCTGGGTGCTCAGTGCTCAGGGTGCTGGGTGCTCAGTGCTCAGGGTGCTGGGTGCTCAGTACTCAGGGTGCTGGGTGCTCAGTGCTCAGGGTGATCGGTGCTCAGAACTCAGGGTGCTCAGTACTCAGGGTGCTGTGTGCTCAGTGCTCGGGGTGCTGGGTGCTCAGTACTCAGGGTGCTGGGTGCTCAGTACTCGGGGTGCTGGGTGCTCAGTACTCAGGGTGCTGGGTGCTCAGTGCTCGGGGTGCTGGGTGCTCACTGCTCAGAGTGATCGGTGCTCAGTGCTCAGGGTGCTGGGTGCTCAGTCCTCCGGGTGCTCAGTGCTCAGGGTGCTGGGTGCTCAGTACTAGGGGTTCTCCGTGCTCATGGTGCTGGGTGCTCAGTGCTCAGGGTGATCGGTGCTCAGTACTCAGGGTGCTCAGTACTCAGGGTGCTGTGTGCTCAGTGCTCAGGGTGCTGGGTGCTCAGTACTCAGGGTGCTCAGTGCTCAGGGTGCTGGGTGCTCAGGGTGCCTGGTGCTCAGTGCTCGGGATGCTGGGTGCTCAGTGCTCAGTGCTCAGGTTGCTGGGTGCTCAGTGCTCAGGGTGCTGTGTGCTCAGTGCTCAGTACTCAGCGTGCTGGGTGCTCAGTGCTCAGAGTGTTGGGTGCTCAGTACTCAGGGTGCTGGGTGCTCAGTGCTCAGTGCTCAGGGTGCTCAGTGCTCAGGGTGCTCAGTGCTCTGGGTGCTGGGTGCTCAGGGTGCTGGGTGCTCAGTGCTCGGGGTGCTGGGTGCTCAGTGCTCAGTGCTCAGGGTGCTGGGTGCTCAGTGCTCAGGTTGCTGGGTGTTCAGTACTCAGGGTGCTGGGTGCTTAGTGCTCGAGGTGCTCGGTGCTCAGTACTCAAGGTGCTGGGTGCTCAGTGCTCTGGGTGCTGGGTGCTCAGCGTGCTGGGTGCTCAGTACTCAGGGTGTTGGGTGCTCAGTGCTCAGGGTACTGGGTGCTCAGTGCTCAGGGTGCTGGGTGCTCAGTGATCGGGGTGCTGGGTGCTCAGTACTCAGGGTGCTCAGTGCTCGGTTAGCTCGGTGCTCAGTACTCAGGGTGCTGGGTGCTCAGTACTCAGTGCTCGGGGTCCTGGGTGCTCCATGCTCGGGGTGCTGGGTGCTCAGTGCTCTGGGTGCTGGGTGCTCAGTACTCAGGGTGCTGGGTGCTCAGTACTCAGGGTGCTGGGTGCTCAGTGCTCAGGGTGCTGTGTGCTCAGTACTCAGGGTGCTGGGTGCTCAGTACTCAGGGTGCTCGGTGCTCAGTACTCAGGGTGCTGGGTCCTCAGTGCTCAGGGTGCTGGGTACTCAGTACTCAGGGTGCTGGGTGCTCAGTACTCAGGGTGCTGGGTGCTCAGTGCTCAGGGTGCTGGGTGCTCAGTGCTCAGGGTGCTGGGTGCTCAGTACTCAGGGTGCTGGGTGCTCAGTGCTCAGGGTGATCGGTGCTCAGAACTCAGGGTGCTCAGTACTCAGGGTGCTGGGTGCTCAGTGCTCAGGGTGCTGGGTGCTCAGTACTCAGGGTGCTGGGTGCTCAGTGCTCGGGGTGCTGGGTGCTCAGTGCTCAGGGTGATCGGTGCTCAGTACTCAGGGTGCTGGGTGCTCAGTGCTCAGGGTGCTGGGTGCTCAGTCCTCAGGGTGCTCAGTGCTCAGGGTGCTGGGTGCTCAGTACTCATGGTGCTGGGTGCTCAGTACTCAGGGGGCTGGGTGCTCAGTGCTCAGTGTGCTGGGTGCTCAGTGCTCAGGGCGCTGGGTGCTCAGTGCTCGGGGTGCTGGGTGCTCAGTGCTCAGGGTGCTGGGTGGTCAGTGCTCAGTGCTCAAGGTGCTGGGTCCTCAGTGCTCAGTGCTCAGGGTGCTGGGTGCTCAGTACTCAGGGTGCTGGGTGCTCAGTACTCAGGGTGCTGGGTGCTCAGTTCTCAGGGTGCTGGGTGATCAGTACTCGGGGTGTTGGGTGCTCAGTACTCAGGGTGCTCAGTGCTCAGTACTCGGGGTGCTGGGTGCTCAGTGCTCAGTGTGCTCAGTGCTCAGTGCTCAGGGTGCTGGGTTCTCAACGCTCGGGGCGCTGGGTTCTCAGTGCTCGGGGTGCTGGGTGCTCTGTACTCAGGGTGCTGTGTGCTCAGTGCTCAGTACTCAGCGTGCTGGGTGCTCAGTGCTCAGAGTGTTGGGTGCTCAGTACTCAGGGTGCTGGGTGCTCAGTGCTCAGTGCTGAGGGTGCTCAGTGCTGAGGGTGCTCAGTGCTCAGGGTGCTGGGTGCTCAGGGTGCTGGGTGCTCAGTGCTCGGGGTGCTGGGTGCTCAGTTCTCAGTGCTCAGGGTGCTGTGTGCTCAGTGCTCAGTGCTCAGGGTGCTGGGTGTTCAGTACTCAGGGTGCTCGGTGCTCAGTGCTCAGGGTGCTAGGTGCTCAGTACTCATGGTTCTGGGTGCTCAGTGCTCGGGGTGCTGGGTGCTCAGTACTCAGGGTGCTGGGTGCTCAGTACTCAGGGTGCTGGGTGCTCAGTGCTCAGGGTGCTGGATGCTCAGTACTCAGGGTGCTCGGTGCTCAGTACTCAGGGTGCTCGGTGCTCAGTACTCAGGGTGCTGGGTGCTCAGTACTCAGGGTGCTGGGTGCTCAGTACTCAGGGTGCTGGGTGCTCAGTGCTCAGGGTGCTGGGTGCTCAGTGCTCTGGGTGCTGGGTGCTCAGTGCTCAGAGTGCTGGGTGCTCAGTGCTCAGGGTGCTGGGTGCTCAGTGATCGGGGTGATGGGTGCTGAGCGCTCAGGGTGCTGGGTGCTCAGTGATCGGGGTGATGGGTGCTGATTGCTCAGGGTGCTGGGTGCTCAGTGCTCGGGGTGCTGGGTGCTCAGTGCTCAGGGTGATCAGTGCTCAGTACTCAGGGTGCTGGGTGCTCAGTACTCAGGGTGCTGGGTGCTCAGTGCTCAGGGTGCTGGGTGCTCAGTACTCAGGGTGCTGGGTGCTCAGTACTCAGGGTGCTCCGTGCTCAGTACTCAGGGTGCTGGGTGCTCAGTGCTCAGGGTGCTTTGTACTCAGTACTCAGGGTTCTGGGTGCTCAGTACTCAGGGTGCTGTGTGCTCAATGCTCAGGGTGCTGGGTGCTCAGTGCTCAGGGTGCTGGGTGCTCAGTACTCAGTGTGCTGGGTGCTCAGTGCTCAGGGTGATCGGTGCTCAGTACTCAGGGTGCTCAGTACTCAGGGTGCTGGGTGCTCAGTACTCAGGGTGCTGGGTGCTCAGCGCTCAGGGTGCTGGGTGCTCAGTGCTCTGGGTGCTGGGTGCTCAGTGCTCAGGGTGCTGGGTGCTCAGTGCTCAGGGTGCTGGGTGCTCAGTGATCGGGGTGATGGGTGCTGAGTGCTCAGGGTGCTGGGTGCTCAGTGCTCGGGGTGCTCGGTGCTCAGTGCTCAGGGTCCTGGGTGCTCAGTACTCAGGGTGCTAGGTGCTTAGTAATCAGGGTGCTCAGTGCTCAGTACACAGGGTGCTGGGTGCTCAGTGCTCGGGGTGCTGGGTGCTCAGTGCTCAGTACACAGGGTGCTGGGTGCTCAGTTCTCAGGGTGCTGAGTGCTCAGTACTCAGCGTGCTGGGTGCTCAGTACTCAGGGTGCTGGGTGCTCAGTGCTCAGGGTGCTGGGTGCTCAGTGCTCAGGGTGCTGGGTGCTCAGTGCTCGGGGAGCTCGGTGCTCAGTACACCGGGTACTGGCTGTTCAGTACTCAGTGCTCGGGGTCCTGGGTGCTCCGTGCTCGGGGTGCTGGGTGCTCAGTACTCAGGGTGCTGGGTGCTCATTCTCGGGGTGCTGTGTGCTCAGTGCTCGGGGTGCTGGGTGCTCAGTACTCAGGGTGCTGGGGGCTCAGTACTCAGGGTGCTGGGTGCTCAGTACTCAGGGTGCTCGGTTCTCAGTTCTCAGGGTGCTGGGTGCTCAGTGCTCGGGGTGCTGGGTGCTCAGTACTCGGGGTGCTCAGTACTCAGGGTACTGGGTGCTCAGTACTCAGGGTGCTGGGTGCTCAGTGCTCGGGGTGCTCGGTGCTCAGTACTCGGGGTGCTGGGTGCTCAGTACTCGGGGTGCTGGGTGCTCAGTGCTCAGGGTGCTGGGTGCTCAGTGCTCGGGGTTCTGGGTGCTCAGTGCTGAGGGTGCTGGCTGCTCAGTGCTCAGGGTGCTGGGTGCTCAGTACTCAGGGTGCTAGGTGCTCAGTACTCATTGTGCTCAGTGCTCAGTACTCAGCGTGCTGGGTGCTCAGTGCTCAGGGTCCTCGGTGCTCAGTACTAAGGGTGCTCAGTGCTCAGTACTCAGCGTGCTTTGTTCTCAGTGCTCAGGGTGCTGGGTGCTCAGTACTCAGGGTGCTGGGTGCTCAGTACTCAGGGTGCTGGGTGCTCAGTACTCAGGGTGCTGGGTGCTCAGTGCTCGGGGTGCTCGGTGATCAGTACTCAGGGTGCTGGGTGCTCAGTGCTCAGGGTGCTGAGTACTCAGTACTCAGGGTGCTGGGTGCTCAGTGCTCAGGGTGCTGGGTGCTCAGTGCTCAGGGTGCTGGGTGCTCAGTGCTCGGGGTGCTGGGTGCTCAGTGCTCAGGGTGCTGGGTGCTCAGTGCTCGGGGTGCTGGGTGCTCAGTGCTCAGGGTGCTGGGTGCTCAGTACTCAGGGTGCTGGGGGCACAGTACTCAGGGTGCTGGGTGCTCATTGTTCAGGGTGCTGGGTGCTCAGTCCTCAGGGTGCTGGGTGCTCAGTACTCAGGGTGTTCGGTGCTCAGTACTCAGGGTGATCAGTGCTCAGTACTCAGGGTGCTGGTTGCTCAGTGCTTGGGGTGCTCGGTGCTCAGTCCTCAGGGTGCTGGGTGCTCAGTACTCAGGGTGCTGGGTGCTCAGTACTCTGGGTGCTGGGTGCTCAGTACTCAGGGTGCTGGGTGCTCAGTACTCAGGGTGCTGGGTGCTCAGTGCTCAGGGTGCTGGGTGCTCAGTACTCAGGATGCTTGGTGGTCAGTACTTAGTGTGCTCGGTGCTCAGTACTCAGGGTGATGGGTGCTCAGTGCTCAGGGTGCTTTGTACTCAGTACTCAGGGTTCTGGGTGCTCAGTACTCAGGGTGCTGGGTGCTCAGTGCTCAGGGTGCTGGGTGCTCAGTACTCAGGGTGCTGGGTGCTCAGTGCTCAGGGTGATCGGTGCTCAGTACTCAGGGTGCTCAGTACTCAGGGTGCTGGGTGCTCAGTGCTCAGGGTGCTGGGTGCTCAGTACTCAGGGTGCTGGGTGCTCAGTGCTCGGGGTGCTGGGTGCTCAGTACTCAGGGTGCTGGGTGCTCAGTACTCAGGGTGCTGGGTGCTCAGTACTCAGGGTGCTGCGTGCTCAGTACTCAGGGTGCTGGGTGCTCAGTGCTCAGGGTGCTGGGTGCTCAGTACTCAGGATGCTTGGTGCTCAGTACTTAGTGTGCTCGGTGCTCAGTACTCAGGGTGCTGGGTGCTCAGTGCTCAGGGTGCTTTGTACTCAGTACTCAGGGTTCTGGGTGCTCAGTACTCAGGGTGCTGGGTGCTCAGTGCTCAGGGTGCTGGGTGCTCAGTACTCAGGGTGCTGGGTGCTCAGTGCTCAGGGTGATCGGTGCTCAGTACTCAGGGTGCTCAGTACTCAGGGTGCTGGGTGCTCAGTGCTCAGGGTGCTGGGTGCTCAGTACTCAGGGTGCTGGGTGCTCAGTGCTCGGGGTGCTGGGTGCTCAGTGCTCAGGGTGCTCAGTGCTCAGGGTGCTGGGTGCTCAGTGCTCGGGGTGCTCGGTGCTCAGGGTGCTGGGTGCTTAGTCCTCAGGGTGCTCAGTGCTCAGGGTGCTGGGTGCTCAGTGCTCGGGGTGCTCGGTGCTCAGTACTCAGGGTGCTGGGTGCTCAGTACTCATGGTGCTGGGTGCTCAGTACTCAGGGGGCTGGGTGCTCAGTGCTCAGGGTGCCGGGTGCTCAGTGCTCAGGGCGCTAGGTGCTCAGTGCTCGGGGTGCTGGGTGCTCAGTGCTCGGGGTGCTGGGTGGTCAGTGCTCAGTGCTCAGGGTGCTGGGTGCTCAGTACTCAGGGTGCTGGGTGCTCAGTACTCAGGGTGCTGGGTGCTCAGTACTCAGGGTGCTGGGTGCTCAGTGATCAGGGTGCTGGGTGCTCAGTACTCTGGGTGTTGGGTGCTCAGTACTCAGGGTGCTGTGTGCTCAGTGCTCCGGGTGCTCGGTGCTCAGTACTCAAGGTGCTGGGTGCTCAGTGCTCAGGGTGCGGGGTGCTCAGTCCTCGGGGTGCTCCGTGCTCAGTGCTCAGGGGGCTGGGTGCTCAGTACTCAGGGTGCTCGGTGCTCAGTACTCAGGGTTCTCAGTGCTCAGGGTGCTGGGTGCTCAGTACTCAGGGTGCTCAGTGCTCAGTACTCGGGGTGCTGGGTGCTCAGTACTCAGGGTGCTCAGTGCTCAGTACTCGGTGTGCTGGGTGCTCAGTGCTCAGTGTGCTCAGTGCTCAGTGCTCGGAGTGCTGGGTGCTCAGTGCTCGGGGCGCTGGGTGCTCAGTGCTCGGGGTGCTGGGTGCTCAGTACTCAGGGTGCTGTGTGCTCAGTGCTCAGTACTCAGTGTGCTGGGTGCTCAGTGCTCAGAGTGTTGGGTGCTCAGTACTCAGGGTGCTGGGTGCTCAGTGCTCAGTGCTCAGGGTGCTCAGTGCTCAGGGTGCTCAGTGCTCAGGGTGCTGGGTGCTCAGGGTGCTGGGTGCTCAGTGCTCGGTGTGCTGGGTGCTCAGTGCTCAGTGCTCAGGGTGCTGGGTGCTCAGTGCTGAGTGCTCAGGGTGCTGGGTGTTCAGTACTCAGGGTGCTCGGTGCTCAGTGCTCAGGGTGCTGGGTGCTCAGTGCTCGGGGTGCTGGGTGCTCAGTGCTCGGGGTGCTGGGTGCTCAGTGCTCAGGGTGATCAGTGCTCAGTACTCAGGGTGCTGGGTTCTCATTGCTCTGGGTGCTGGGTGCTCAGTCCTCAGGGTGCTCAGTACTCAGGATGATCTGTGCTCAGTTCTCAGTACTCAGGGTGCTCAGTACTCAGGGTGCTGTGTGCTCAGTGCTCGGGGTGCTGGGTGCTCAGTACTCAGGGTGCTGGGTGCTCAGTACTCGGGGTGCTGGGTGCTCAGTACTCAGGGTGCTGGGTGCTCAGTGCTCGGGGTGCTGGGTGCTCACTGCTCAGAGTGATCGGTGCTCAGTGCTCAGGGTGCTGGGTGCTCAGTCCTCCGGGTGCTCAGTGCTCAGGGTGCTGGGTGCTCATTGCTCATTGTGCTCGGTGCTCAGTACTCAGGGTGCTGAGTGCTCAGTACTCAGGGTGCTGGGTGCTCAGTACTCAGGTTGCTGGTTGCTCAGTACTCAGTGTGCTGGGTGCTCAGTGCTCAGGGTGCAGGGTGCTCAGTGCTCGGGGTGCTGGGTGCTCAGGGCTGTGGTGCTGGGTGCACAGTGCTCAGTGGTCAGGGTGCTGGGTGCTCAGTGCTCAGTGCTCAGGGTGCTGGTTGCTCAGTACTCAGGGTGCTGGGTGCTCAGTACTCAGGGTGCTGGGTGCTCAGTGCTCAGGGTGCTCTGTGCTCAGTACTCAGGGTGCTGGGTGCTCCGTGCTTGGGGTGCTGCGTGCTCAGTGCTCAGGGAGCTGGGTGCTCAGTGCTCAGGGTGCTGGGTGCTCAGTACTCAGGGTGCTGGGTTCTCAGTGCTCGTTGTGCTCGGTGCTCAGTACTCAAGGTGCTGGGTGCTCAGTGCTCAGGGTGCTTGGTGCTCAGTCCTCGGGGTGCTCCGTGCTCAGTGATCAGGGTGCTGGGTGCTCAGTACTCAGGGTGCTCGGTGCTCAGTACTCAGGGTTTTCAGTGCTCAGTACTCAGGGTGCTGGGTGCTCAGTGCTCAGGGTGCTGGGTGCTCAGTACTCAGGGTGCTCAGTGCTCAGTACTCGGGGTGCTTGGTGCTCAGTACTCAGGGTGCTCAGTGCTCAGTACTCGGGGTGCTGGGTGCTCAGTGCTCAGGGTGCTGAGTGCTCAGTGCTCGGGGCGCTGGGTGCTCAGTGCTCGGGGTGCTGGGTGCTCAGTACTCGGGGTGCTGGGTGCTCAGTGCTCAGGGTGCTCAGTGCTCAGTACTCAGTGCTCAGGGTGCTCAGTGCTCAGTGCTCAGGGTGCTGGGTGTTCAGTACTCAGGGTGCTGGGTGCTCAGTACTCAGGGTGCTGGGTGCTCAGTGCTCAGGGTGCTGGGAGCTCAGTAGTCTGGGTGTTGGGTGCTCAGTACTCAGGGTGCTGGGTGCTCCGTGCTCAGGGTGCTGGGTGCTCAGTGCTCAGGGTTCTGGGTACTCAGTGCTCAGGGTGCTGGGTGCTCAGTACTCAGGGTGCTGGGTGCTTAGTGCTCGAGGTGCTCGGTGCTCAGTACTCAAGGTGCTGGGTGCTCAGTGCTCAGGGTGCTGGGTGCTCAGTACTCGGGGATCTCCGTGCTCATGGTGCTGGGTGCTCAGTGCTCAGGGTGCTGGGTGCTCAGTGCTCGGGGTGCTGGGTGCTGAGTGCTCAGGGTGCTAGGTGCTCAGTGCTCGGGGTGCTCGGTGCTCAGTGCTCAGGGTGCTGGGTGCTCAGTACTCAGGGTGCTGGGTGTTTAGTACTCAGGGTGCTCAGTGCTCAGTACACAGGGTGCTGGGTGCTCAGTGCTCGGGGTGCTGGGTGCTCAGTGCTCAGTACTCAGGGTGCTGGGTGCTCAGTGCTCACGGTGCTGGGTGCTCAGTACTCAGCGTGCTGGGTGCTCAGTACTCAGGGTGCTGGCAGCTCAGTGCTCAGGGTGCTGGGTGCTCAGTGCTCAGGGTGCTGGGTGCTCAGTGATCGGGGTGCTGGGTGCTCAGTACTCAGGGTGCTCAGTGCTCGGTTAGCTCGGTGCTCAGTACTCAGGGTGCTGGGTGCTCAGTACTCAGTGCTCGGGGTCCTGGGTGCTCCGTGCTCGGGGTGCTGGGTGCTCAGTGCTCTGGGTGCTGGGTGCTCAGTACTCAGGGTGCTGGGTGCTCAGTACTCAGGGTGCTGGGTGCTCAGTGCTCAGGGTGCTGTGTGCTCAGTACTCAGGGTGCTGGGTGCTCAGTACTCAGGGTGCTCGGTGCTCAGTACTCAGGGTGCTGGGTCCTCAGTGCTCAGGGTGCTGGGTACTCAGTACTCAGGGTGCTGGGTGCTCAGTACTCAGCTTGCTGGGTGCTCAGTGCTCAGGGTGCTGGGTGCTCAGTGCTCAGGGTGCTGGGTGCTCAGTACTCAGGGTGCTGGGTGCTCAGTGCTCAGGGTGATCGGTGCTCAGTACTCAGGGAGCTCAGTACTCAGGGTGCTGGGTGCTCAGTGCTCAGGGTGCTTGGTGCTCAGTACTCAGGGTGCTGGGTGCTCAGTGCTCAGGGTGCTGAGTACTCAGTACTCAGGGTGCTGGGTGCTCAGTGCTCAGGGTGCTGGGTTTTCAGTGCTCAGGGTGCTGGGTGCTCAGTGCTCGGGGTGCTGGGTGCTCAGTGCTCGGGGTGCTGGGTGCTCAGTGCTCGGGGTGCTGGGTGCTCAGTGCTCGGGGTGCTGGGTGCTCAGTGCTCAGGGTGATCGGTGCTCAGTACTCAGTGTGCTGGGTGCTCAGTGCTCAGGGTGCTGGGTGCTCAGTCCTCAGGGTGCTCAGTGCTCAGGGTGCTGGGTGCTCAGTACTCATGGTGCTGGGTGCTCAGTACTCAGGGGGCTGTTTGCTCAGTGCTCAGTGCTCAGTGTGCTGGGTGCTCAGTGCTCAGGGCGCTGGGTGCTCAGTGCTCGGTGTGCTGGGTTCTCAGTGCTCGGGGTGCTGGGTGGTCAGTGCTCAGTGCTCAAGGTGCTGGGTGCTCAGTGCTCAGTGCTCAGGGTGCTGGGTGCTCAGTACTCAGGGTGCTGGGTGCTCAGTACTCAGGGTGCTGGGTGCTCAGTTCTCAGGGTGCTGGGTGATCAGTACTCTGGGTGTTGGGTGCTCAGTACTCAGGGTTCTCAGTGCTCAGTACTCGGGGTGCTGGGTGCTCAGTGCTCAGTGTGCTCAGTGCTCAGTGCTCAGGGTGCTGGGTGCTCAGTGCTCGGGGCGCTGGGTGCTCAGTGCTCGGGGTGCTGGGTGCTCAGTACTCAGGGTGCTGTGTGCTCAGTGCTCAGTACTCAGCGTGCTGGGTGCTCAGTGCTCAGAGTGTTGGGTGCTCAGTACTCAGGGTGCTGGGTGCTCAGTGCTCAGTGCTGAGGGTGCACAGTGCTCAGGGTGCTCAGTGCTCAGGGTGCTGGGTGCTCAGGGTGCTGGGTGCTCAGTGCTCGGGGTGCTGGGTGCTCAGTTCTCAGTGCTCAGGGTGCTGGGTGCTCAGTGCTCGGGGTGCTGGGTGCTCAGTACTCAGGGTGCTGGGTGCTCAGTACTCAGGGTGCTGGGTGCTCAGTCCTCAGGGTGCTAAGTGCTCAGGGTGCTGGGTGCTCAGTGCTCAGGGTGCTGGGTGCTCTGTGCTCAGGGTGCTCGGTGCTCAGTGCTCAGGTTGCTGGGTGCTCAATACTCAGGGTGCTGGGTGCTCAGTACTCAGGGTGCTCAGTGCTCAGTAATCAGGGAGCTCAGTGTTCAGGGTGCTGGGTGCTCAGTGCTCGGGGTGCTGGGTACTCAGTCCTCAGGGTGCTGGGTGCTCAGTGCTCAGGGTGCTCGGTGCTCAGTGCTCTGGGTGCTGGGTGCTCAGTACTCACGGTGCTGGGTGCTCAGTGCTCGGGGTGCTGGGGGCTCAGTACTCAGGGTGCTGGGTGCTCAGTGCTCAGGGTGCTGGGTGCTCAGTGCTCAGGGTGCTCGGTGCTTAGTACTCATGGTGCTCGGTGCTCGGGGTGCTGGGTGCTCAGTGCTCGGTGTGCTGGGTGCTCAGTGCTCGGGGTGCTGGGTGCTGAGTGCTCGGTGTGCTGGGTGCTCAGTGCTCGGGGTGCTGGGTGCTCAGTGCTCGGGGTGCTGGGTGCTCAGTACTCAGGGTGCTCGGTGCTCAGTACTCAGGGTGCTGGGTGCTCAGTGCTCAGGGTGCTGGGTGCTCAGTACTCAGGAAGCTGGGTGCTCGGTGCTCAGTACACTGGGTGCTCAGTACTCAGGGTGCTGGGTGCTCAGTACTCAGGGTGCTCGGTGCTCAATACTCAGGGTGCTGGGTGCTCAGTTCTCGGGGTGCCGGGTGCTCATTAATCAGGGTGCTCAGTGCTCAGTACTCAGCGTGCTGGGTGCTCAGTGCTCAGGGTGCTTGGTGCTCAGTACTCTGGGTGCTCAGTGCTCAGTACTCAGTGTGCTGGGTGCTCAGTGCTCAGGGTGCTGCGTGCTCAGTACTCAGGGTGCTTTGTGCTTAGTACTCAGGGTGCTCGGTCCTCAGTGCTCAGGGTGCTGGGTGCTCAGTACTCAGGGTGCTGGGTGCTCAGTGGTCAGGGTGCTCAGTGCTCAGCACTCAGGGTGCTCGGTGCTCAGTGCTCAGGGTGCTCAGTGCTCAGTACTCAGGGTGCTCAGTGCTCTGGGTGCTGGGTGCTCAGTGCTCAGGGTGCTGGGTGCTCAGTGCTCAGGGTGCTGGGTGCTCAGTACTCAGGTTGCTCAGTGCTCAGGGTGCTGGGTGCTCAGTGCTCGGGGTGCTGGGTACTCAGTGCTCAGTACACAGGGTGCTGAGTGCTCAGTGCTCGGGGTGCTGGGTGCTCAGTGCTCATTACTCAGAGTGCTCAGTGCTCAGGGTGCTGGGTGCTCAGTACTCAGGGTGCTGGGTGCTCAGTGCTCAGGGTGCTGGGTGCTCAGTACTCAGGGTGCTGGGTCCTCAGTGCTCAGGGTGCTGGGTGCTCAATGCTCAGGGTGCTCAGTACTCAGGGTGCTGTGTGTTCAGTGCTCAGGGTACTGGGTGCTCAGTACTCAGGGTGCTCGGTGCTTAGTACAAGTGGTGCTGGGTGCTCAGTACTCCGGGTGCTCATTGCTCAGGGTGCTGGGTGCTCAGTACTCAGGGTGCTGGGTGCTCAGTACTCAGGGTGCTCAGTGCTCAGTACTCAGGGTGTTCAGTGCTCAGTACTCAGGGTGCTCAGTGCTCAGGGTGCTGGGTGCTCAGTGCTCGGGGTGCTGGGTGCTCAGTGCTCACGGTGCTGTGTGCTCAGTACTCAGGGTGCACAGTACTCAGGGTGCTTGGTGCTCAGTGCTCAGGGTGCTTGGTGCTCAGTGCTCAGGTTGCTGGGTGCTCAATACTCAGGGTGCTGGGTGCTCAGTACTCAGGGTGCTCTGTGCTCAGTACTCAGGGTGCTCAGTGCTCAGGGTGCTGGGTGCTCAGTGCTCGGGATGCTGGGTGCTCAGTGCTCGGGGTGCTGGTTGCTCAGTACTCAGGGTGCTCGGTGCTCAGTACTCAGGGTGCTGGGTGCTCAGTGCTCAGGGTGCTGGGTGCTCAGTACTCAGGGTGCTGGGTGCTCGGTGCTCAGTACACTGGGTGCTCAGTACTCAGGGTGCTGGGTGCTCAGTACTCAGGGTGCTCGGTGCTCAATACTCAGGGTGCTGGGTGCTCAGTTCTCGGGGTGCTGGGTGCTCATTAATCAGGGTGCTGGGTGCTCAGTACTCAGGGTTCTCAGTGCTTGGGGTGCTGGGTGCTCAGTTCTCAGGGTGCTCAGTGCTTGGGGTGAAGGGTGCTCAGTACTCAGGGTGCTGGTTGCTCAGTGCTCAGGGTGCTGGGTGCTGAGTACTCAGGGTGCTGGGTGATCAGTACTCAGGGTGCTGTGTGCTCAGTGCTCGGGGTGCTGGGTGCTCAGTGCTCGGGTTGCTGGGTGCTTAGTGCTCGGGGTGCTGGGTGCTCAGTGCTCAGGGTGCTGGGTGCTCAGTGCTCAGGGTGCTGGGTGCTCAGTGCTCGGGGTGCTGGGTGCTCAGTGCTCGGTATCCTCGGTGCTCAGTGCTCGGGGTGGTGGGTGCTCAGTACTCGGGGAGCTCAGTGCTCAGTACTCAGAGTGCTGGGTGCTCAGTGCTCAGGGTGCTGGGTGCTCAGTGCTCGGGGTGCTGGGTGCTCGGTGCTCAGGTTGCTGGGTGCTCAGTACTCGGGGTGCTGGGTGCTCAGTACTCAGGGTGCTGGGTGCTCATTGCTCGGGGTGCTGGGTCCTCAGTGCTACGGGTGCTGGGTGCTCAGTGCTCGGGGTGCTGGGTGCTCAGTGCTCGGGGCGCTGGGTGCTCAGTGCTCGGGGTGCTCGGTGCTCAGTACTCAGGGTGCTGGGTGCTCAGTGCTCAGGGTGCTCGGTGCTCAGTACTCAGGGTGCTGGGTGCTCAGTGCTCAGGGTGATCGGTGCACAGTACTCAGGGTGCTCAGTACTCAGGGTGCTGGGTGCTCAGTACTCAGGGTGCTGGCTGCTCATTCTCGTGGTGCTGGGTGCTCAGTGCTCGGGGTGCTGGGTGCTCAGTACTCGGGGTGCTGGGTGCTCAGTGCTCAGCGTGCTGCGTGCTCAGTACTCAGGGTGCTCGGTTCTCAGTACTCAGAGTGATGGGTGCTCATTCTCGGTGTGCTGGGTGCTCAGTGCTCAGGGTGCTGGGTGCTCAGTGCTCAGGGTCCTCTATGCTCAGTACTCAGGGTGCTCAGTACTCAGTGTGCTTTGTGCTCAGTGCTCAGGGTGCTGGGTGCTCAGTACTCAGGGTGCTGGGTGCTCAGTGCTCGGGGTGCTGGGTGCTCAGTACTCGGGGTGCTGGGTGCTCATTACTCAGGGTGCTGGGTGCTCAGTGCTCAGGGTGCTCGCTGCTCAGTACACTTTTTGCTGGGTGCTCAGTACTCAGGGTGCTGGGTGCTCAGTGCTCGGGGTGCTCGGTGCTCAGTGCTCAGGATGCTCGGTGCTCAGTACTTTTAGTGCTGGGTGCTCAGTACTCAGGGTGCTGCGTGCTCAGTGCTCGGGGTGGTCGGTGCTCAGTACTCAGTGTGCCGGGTGCTCAGTGCTCAGGATGCTGGGTGCTCAGTACTCAGGGTGCTCAGTACTCAGTACTCAGGGTGCTGGGTGCTCAGTGCTTGGGGTGCTGGGTGCTCAGTGCTCAGGGTGCTGGGTGCTCAGTGCTCGGGGTGCTGGGTGCTCAGTACTCGGAGTGCTCGGTGCTCAGTACTCAGGGTGCTGGGTGCTAAGTGCTCAGGTGCTGGGTGCTAAGTACTCAGGTTGCTGGGTGCTCAGTACTCAGGTTGCACAGTACTCAGGATGCTGGGTGCTCAGTACTCAGGGTGCTCAGTACTCAGGATGCTGGGTGCTCAGTACTCAGGGTGCTGGGTGCTCAGTACTCAGGGTGCTGGGTGCTCAGTCCTCAGGGTGCTAAGTGCTCAGGGTGCTGGGTGCTCAGTGCTCAGGGTGCTGGGTGCTCAGTGCTCAGGGTGATTGGTGCTCAGTGCTCAGGTTGCTGGGTGCTCAATACTCAGGGTGCTGGGTGCTCAGTACTCAGGGTGCTCAGTGCTCAGTAATCAGGGTGCTCAGTGCTCAGGGTGCTGGGTGCTCAGTGCTCGGGGTGCTGGGTACTCAGTCCTCAGGGTGCTGGGTGCTCAGTGCTCAGGGTGCTCGGTGCTCAGTGCTCAGGTTGCTGGGTGCTCAGTACTCACGGTGCTGGGTGTTCAGTTCTCGGGGTGCTGGGGGCTCAGTACTCAGGGTGCTGGGTGATCAGTGCTCAGGGTGCTGGGTGCTCAGTGCTCAGGGTGCTCGGTGCTTAGTACTCATGGTGCTCGGTGCTCGGGGTGCTGGGTGCTCAGTGCTCGGTGTGCTGGGTGCTCAGTGCTCACGCTGCTGGGTGCTGAGTGCTCGGTGTGCTGGGTGCTCAGTGCTCGGGGTGCTGGGTGCTCAGTGCTCGGGGTGCTGGGTGCTCAGTACTCAGGGTGCTCGGTGCTCAGTACTCAGGGTGCTGGGTGCTCGGTGCTCAGGGTGCTGGGTGCTCAGTACTCAGGGTGCTGGGTGCTCGGTGCTCAGTACACTGGGTGCTCAGTACTCAGGGTGCTGGGTGCTCAGTACTCAGGGTGCTCGGTGCTCAATACTCAGGGTGCTGGGTGCTCAGTTCTCGGGGTGCTGGGTGCTCATTAATCAGGGTGCTCAGTGCTCAGTACTCAGCGTGCAGGGTGCTCAGTGTTCAGGGTGCTAGGTGCTCAGTACTCAGGGTGCTCAGTGCTCAGTACTCAGTGTGCTGGGTGCTCAGTGCTCAGGGTGCTGGGTGCTCAGTACTCAGGGTGCTTTGTGCTTAGTACTCAGGGTGCTCCGTCCTCAGTGCTCAGGGTGCTGGGTGCTCAGTACTCAGGGTGCTGGGTGCTCAGTGGTCAGGGTGCTCAGTGCTCAGCACTCAGGGTGCTCGGTGCTCAGTGCTCAGGGTGCTCAGTGCTCAGTACTCAGGGTGCTCAGTGCTCTGGGTGCTGGGTGATCAGTGCTCAGGGTGCTGGGTGCTCAGTGCTCAGGGTGCTGGGTGCTCAGTACTCAGGGTGCTCAGTGCTCAGGGTGCTGGGTGCTCAGTGCTCGGGGTGCTGGGTACTCAGTGCTCAGTACACAGGGTGCTTAGTGCTCAGTGCTCGGGGTGCTGGGTGCTCAGTGCTCATTACTCAGGGTGCTGGGTGCTCAGTGCTCAGGGTGCTGGGTGCTCAGTACTCAGGGTGCTGGGTGCTCAGTGCTCAGGGTGCTGGGTGCTCAGTACTCAGGGTGCTGGGTCCTCAGTGCTCAGGGTGCTGTGTGCTCAATGCTCGGGGTGCTCAGTACTCAGGGTGCTGTGTGTTCAGTGCTCAGGGTACTGGGTGCTCAGTACTCAGGGTCCTCGGTGCTTAGTACTCAGGGTGCTGGGTGCTCAGTACTCCGGGTGCTCATTGCTCAGGGTGCTGGGTGCTCAGTACTCAGGGTGCTGGGTGCTCAGTACTCAGGGTGCTCAGTGCTCAGTAGTCAGGGTGCTCAGTGCTCAGTACTCAGGGTGCTCAGTGCTCAGGGTGCTGGGTGCTCAGTGCTCGGGGTGCTGGGTGCTCAGTGCTCACGGTGCTGTGTGCTCAGTACTCAGGGTGCTCAGTACTCAGGGTGCTTGGTGCTCAGTGCTCAGGGTGCTCGGTGCTCAGTGCTCAGGTTGCTGGGTGCTCAATACTCAGGGTGCCTGGTGCTCAGTACTCAGGGTGCTCAGTGCTCAGTACTCAGGGTGCTCAGTGCTCAGGGTGCTGGGTGCTCAGTGCTCGGGGTGCTGGGTGCTCAGTGCTCGGGGTGCTGGGTGCTCAGTACTCAGGGTGCTCGGTGCTCAGTACTCAGGGTGCTGGGTGCTCAGTGCTCAGGGGGCTGGGTGCTCAGTACTCAGGGTGCTGGGTGCTCGGTGCTCAGTACACTGGGTGCTCAGTACTCAGGGTGCTGGGTGCTCAGTACTCAGGGTGCTCGGTGCTCAATACTCAGGGTGCTGGGTGCTCAGTTCTCGGGGTGCTGGGTGCTCATTAATCAGGGTGCTGGGTGCTCAGTACTCAGGGTGCTCAGTGCTTGGGGTGCTGGGTGCTCAGTTCTCAGGGTGCTTAGTGCTTGGGGTGCAGGGTGCTCAGTACTCAGGGTGCTGGTTGCTCAGTGCTCAGGGTGCTGGGTGCTGAGTACTCAGGGTGCTGGGTGCTCAGTACTCAGGGTGCTGGGTGCTCAGTGCTCGTGGTGCTGGGTGCTCAGTGCTCGGGTTGCTGGGTGCTTAGTGCTCAGGGTGCTGGGTGCTCAGTGCTCAGGGTGCTGGGTGCTCAGTGCTCAGGGTGCTGGGTGCTCAGTGCTCGGGGTGCTGGGTGCTCAGTGCTCGGTGTCCTCGGTGCTCAGTGCACGGGGTGGTGGGTGCTCAGTACTCGGGGAGCTCAGTGCTCAGTACTCAGGGTGCTGGGTGCTCAGTGCTCAGTGTGCTGGGTGCTCAGTGCTCGGGGTGCTGGGTGCTCGGTGCTCAGGGTGCTCGGTGCTCAGTGCTCAGGGTGCTGGGTGCTCAGTACTCACTGTGCTGGGTGCTCAGTTCTCGGGGTGCTGGGGGCTCAGTACTCAGGGTGCTGGGTGCTCAGTACTCAGGGTGCTCAGTGCTCAGTAATCAGGGTGCTCAGTGCTCAGGGTGCTGGGTGCTCAGTGCTCGGGGTGCTGGGTACTCAGTCCTCAGGGTGCTGGGTGCTCAGTGCTCAGGGTGCTCGGTGCTCAGTGCTCAGGGTGCTGGGTGCTCAGTACTCACGGTGCTGGGTGCTCAGTTCTCGGGGTGCTGGGGGCTCAGTACTCAGGGTGCTGGGTGATCAGTGCTCAGGGTGCTGGGTGCTCAGTGCTCCGGGTGCTCGGTGCTTAGTACTCATGGTGCTCGGTGCTCGGGGTGCTGGGTGCTCAGTGCTCGGTGTGCTGGGTGCTCAGTGCTCACGGTGCTGGGTGCTGAGTGCTCGGTGTGCTGGGTGCTCAGTGCTCGGGGTGCTGGGTGCTCAGTGCTCGGGGTGCTGGGTGCTCAGTACTCAGGGTGCTCGGTGCTCAGTACTCAGGGTGCTGGGTGCTCGGTGCTCAGGGTGCTGGGTGCTCAGTACTCAGGGTGCTGGGTGCTCGGTGCTCAGTACACTGGGTGCTCAGTACTCAGGGTGCTGGGTGCTCAGTACTCAGGGTGCTCGGTGCTCAATACTCAGGGTGCTGGGTGCTCAGTTCTCGGGGTGCTGGGTGCTCATTAATCAGGGTGCTCAGTGCTCAGTACTCAGCGTGCTGGGTGCTCAGTGCTCAGGGTGCTAGGTGCTCAGTACTCAGGGTGCTCAGTGCTCAGTACTCAGTGTGCTGGGTGCTCAGTGCTCAGGGTGCTGGGTGCTCAGTACTCAGGGTGCTTTGTGCTTAGTACTCAGGGTGCTCCGTCCTCAGTGCTCAGGGTGCTGGGTGCTCAGTACTCAGGGTGCTGTGTGCTCAGTGGTCAGGGTGCTCAGTGCTCAGCACTCAGGGTGCTCGGTGCTCAGTGCTCAGGGTGCTCAGTGCTCAGTACTCAGGGTGCTCAGTGCTCTGGGTGCTGGGTGATCAGTGCTCAGGGTGCTGGGTGCTCAGTGCTCAGGGTGCTGGGTGCTCAGTACTCAGGGTGCTCAGTGCTCAGGGTGCTGGGTGCTCAGTGCTCGGGGTGCTGGGTACTCAGTGCTCAGTACACAGGGTGCTTAGTGCTCAGTACTCGGGGTGCTGGGTGCTCAGTGCTCATTACTCAGGGTGCTGGGTGCTCAGTGCTCAGGGTGCTGGGTGCTCAGTACTCAGGGTGCTGGGTGCTCAGTGCTCAGGGTGCTGGGTGCTCAGTACTCAGGGTGCTGGGTCCTCAGTGCTCAGGGTGCTGGGTGCTCAATGCTCGGGGTGCTCAGTACTCAGGGTGCTGTGTGTTCAGTGCTCAGGGTACTGGGTGCTCAGTACTCAGGGTCCTCGGTGCTTAGTACTCAGGGTGCTGGGTGCTCAGTACTCCGGGTGCTCATTGCTCAGGGTGCTGGGTGCTCAGTACTCAGGGTGCTGGGTGCTCAGTACTCAGGGTGCTCAGTGCTCAGTAGTCAGGGTGCTCAGTGCTCAGTACTCAGGGTGCTCAGTGCTCAGGGTGCTGGGTGCTCAGTGCTCGGGGTGCTGGGTGCTCAGTGCTCACGGTGCTGTGTGCTCAGTACTCAGGGTGCTCAGTACTCAGGGTGCTTGGTGCTCAGTGCTCAGGGTGCTCGGTGCTCAGTGCTCAGGTTGCTGGGTGCTCAATACTCAGGGTGCTGGGTGCTCAGTACTCAGGGTGCTCAGTGCTCAGTACTCAGGGTGCTCAGTGCTCAGGGTGCTGGGTGCTCAGTGCTCGGGGTGCTGGGTGCTCAGTGCTCGGGGTGCTGGGTGCTCAGTACTCAGGGTGCTCGGTGCTCAGTACTCAGGGTGCTGGGTGCTCAGTGCTCAGGGGGCTGGGTGCTCAGTACTCAGGGTGCTGGGTGCTCGGTGCTCAGTACACTGGGTGCTCAGTACTCAGGGTGCTGGGTGCTCAGTACTCAGGGTGCTCGGTGCTCAATACTCAGGGTGCTGGGTGCTCAGTTCTCGGGGTGCTGGGTGCTCATTAATCAGGGTGCTGGGTGCTCAGTACTCAGGGTGCTCAGTGCTTGGGGTGCTGGGTGCTCAGTTCTCAGGGTGCTTAGTGCTTGGGGTGCAGGGTGCTCAGTACTCAGGGTGCTGGTTGCTCAGTGCTCAGGGTGCTGGGTGCTGAGTACTCAGGGTGCTGGGTGCTCAGTACTCAGGGTGCTGGGTGCTCAGTGCTCGGGGTGCTGGGTGCTCAGTGCTCGGGTTGCTGGGTGCTTAGTGCTCAGGGTGCTGGGTGCTCAGTGCTCAGGGTGCTGGGTGCTCAGTGCTCAGGGTGCTGGGTGCTCAGTGCTCGGGGTGCTGGGTGCTCAGTGCTCGGTGTCCTCGGTGCTCAGTGCACGGGGTGGTGGGTGCTCAGTACTCGGGGAGCTCAGTGCTCAGTACTCAGGGTGCTGGGTGCTCAGTGCTCAGGGTGCTGGGTGCTCAGTGCTCGGGGTGCTGGGTGCTCGGTGCTCAGGTTGCTGGGTGCTCAGTACTCGGGGTGCTCAGTGCTCAGTGCTCGGGGCGCTGGGTGCTCAGTGCTCGGGGTGCTCGGTGCTCAGTACTCAGGGTGCTGGGTGCTCAGTGCTCAGGGTGCTCGGTGCTCAGTACTCAGGGTGCTGGGTGCTCAGTGCTCAGTGTGCTCAGTGCTCAGTACGGTGGGTGCTCAGTACTCAGGGTGTTGGGTGCTCAGTGCTCAGGGTGATCGGTGCTCAGTACTCAGGGTGCTCAGTACTCAGGGTGCTGGGTGCTCAGGGCTCGGGGTGCTGGGAGCTCAGTACTCAGGGTGCTGGGTGCTCAGTGCTCGGTGTGCTGGGTGCTGAGTGCTCAGGGTGCTGGGTGCTCAGTACTCGGGGTGCTCGGTGCTCAGTACTCAGGGTGCTGCGTGCTCAGTACTCAGGGTGCTGGGTGCTCAGTGATCAGGGTGCTCTCTGCTCAGTACTCAGGGTGCTGGGTGCTCAGTGCTCAGGGTGCTGGGTGCTCAGTACTCAGGGTGCTGGGTTCTCAGTGCTCATGGTGATCGGTGCTCAGTCCTCAGGGTGCTCAGTACTCAGGGTGCTGTGTGCTCAGTGCTCGTGGTGCTGGGTGCTCAGTACTCAGGGTGCTCTGTGCTCAGTGCTCAGGGTGCTGGGTGCTCAGTACTCAGGGTGCTGGGTGCTCAGTACTCAGGGTGCTCAGTGCTCGGGGAGCTCGGTGCTCAGTACTCAGGGTGCTGGGTGCTCAGTACTCAGGGTGCTGGGTGCTCATTCTCGTGGTGCTGGGTGCTCAGTGCTCGGGGTGCTGGGTGCTCAGTACTCGGGGTGCTGGGTGCTCAGTGCTCAGCGTGCTGGGTGCTCAGTACTCAGGGTGCTCGGTTCTCAGTACTCAGGGTGCTGGGTGCTCATTCTCGGGGTGCTGGGTGCTCAGTGCTCAGGGTGCTGGGTGCTCAGTGCTCAGGGTCCTCTATGCTCAGTACTCAGGGTGCTCAGTACTCAGCGTACTTTGTGCTCAGGGCTCAGGGTGCTGGGTGCTCAGTGCTCGGGGTGCTAGGTGCTCAGTACTCAGGGTGCTGGGTGCTCAGTGCTCGGGGTGCTGGGTGCTCAGTACTCAGGGTGCTGGGTGCTCAGTACTCAGGGTGCTGGGTGCTCAGTGCTCAGGGTGCTGGGTGCTCAGTACTCAGGGTGCTCGGTGCTCAGTACTCAGGGTGCTCGGTGCTCAGTACTCAGGGTGCTGGGTGCTCAGTACTCAGGGTGCTGGGTGCTCAGTACTCAGGGTGCTGGGTGCTCAGTGCTCAGGGTGCTGGGTGCTCAGTGCTCAGTACTCAGGGTGCTGGGTGCTCAGTGCTCAGGGTGCTGAGTGCTCAGTACTCAGCGTGCTGGGTGCTCAGTACTCAGGGTGCTGGGATTTCAGTGCTCAGGGTGCTGGGTGCTCAGTGCTCAGGGTGCTGGGTGCTCAGTGCTCGGGGAGCTCGGTGCTCAGTACTCAGGGTGCTGGGTGCTCAGTACTCAGTGCTCGGGGTCCTGGGTGCTCCGTGCTCGGGGTGATCTGTTCTCAGTACTCAGGGTGCTGGGTGCTCAGTGCTCGGGGTGCTGGGTGATCAGTACTCGGGGTGCTCAGTACTCAGGGTACTGGGTGCTCAGTACTCAGGCTGCTGGGTGCTCAGAGCTCGGGGTGCTCGGTGCTCAGTACTCGGGGTGCTGGGTGCTCAGTGCTCAGGGTGCTTGGTGCTCAGTGCTCGGTGTGCTGGGTGCTCAGTGCTGAGGGTGCTGGCTGCTCAGTGCTCAGGGTGCTGGGTGCTCAGTACTCAGGGTGCTAGGTGCTCAGTACCCAGGGTGCTCAGTGCTCAGTACTCAGCGTGCTGGGTGCTCAGTGCTCAGGGTCCTCGGTGCTCAGTACTCAGGGTGTTCAGTGCTCAGTACTCAGCGTGCTTTGTGCTCAGTGCGCAGGGTGCTGGGTGCTCAGTACTCAGGGTGCTGGGTGCTCAGTATTCAGGGTGCTGGGTGCTCAGTACTCAGGGTGCTGGGTGCTCAGTGCTCGGGGTGCTCGGTTATCAGTACTCAGGGTGCTGGGTGCTCATTATTCAGGGTGCTGGGTGCTCAGTGCTCAGGGTGCTGGGTGCTCAGTGCTCGGGGTGCTCGGTGATCAGTACTCAGGGTGCTGGGTGCTCAGTGCTCAGGGTGCTGAGTACTCAGTACTCAGGGTGCTGGGTGCTCAGTGCTCGGGGTGCTGGGTGCTCAGTGCTCAGGGTGCTGGGTGCTCAGTACTCAGGGTGCTGGGTGCTCATTACTCAGGGTGCTGGGTGCTCAGTGCTCAGGGTGCTGGGTGCTCAGTCCTCAGGGTGCTGGGTGCTCAGTACTCAGGGTGTTCGGTGCTTAGTACTCAGGGTGCTCAGTGCTCAGTACTCAGGGTGCTGGTTGCTCAGTGCTCGGGGTGCTCGGTGCTCAATACTCAGGGTGCTGGGTGCTCAGTACTCAGGGTGCTGGGTGCTCCGTACTCAGGGTGCTGGGTGCTCAGTACTCAGGGGGCTGGGGGCTCAGTAATCAGGGTGCTGGGTGCTCAGTGCTAAGGGTGCTGGGTGCTCAGTACTCAGGGTGCTGGGTGCTCAGTACTCAGGGTGCTCGGTGCTCAGTACTCATGTTGCTGTGTGCTCAGTGCTCAGGGTGCTTTGTACTCAGTACTCAGGGTTCTGGGTGCTCAGTACTCAGGGTGCTGGGTGCTCAGTGCTCAGGGTGCTGGGTGCTCAGTGCTCAGGGTGCTGTGTGCTCAGTACTCAGGGTGCTGGGTGCTCAGTGCTCAGGGTGATCGGTGCTCAGTACTCAGGGTGTTCAGTACTCAGGGTGCTGTGTGCTCAGTTCTCAGGGTGCTGGGTGCTCAGTACTCAGGGTGCTCAGTGCTCAGGGTGCTGGGTGCTCAGGGTGCTGGGTGCTCAGTGCTCGGGGTGCTGGGTGCTCAGTGCTCAGTGCTCAGGGTGCTGGGTGCTCAGTGCTCAGGGTGCTGTGTGCTCAGTGCTCAGTACTCAGCGTGCTGGGTGCTCAGTGCTCAGAGTGTTGGGTGCTCAGTACTCAGTGTGCTGGGTGCTCAGTGCTCAGTGCTCAGGGTGCTCAGTGCTCAGGGTGCTCAGTGCTCAGGGTGCTGGGTGCTCAGGGTGCTGGGTGCTCAGTGCTCGGGGTGCTGGGTGCTCAGTGCTCAGTGCTCAGGGTGCTGGGTGCTCAGTGCTCAGTGCTCAGGGTGCTGGGTGTTCAGTACTCAGGGTGCTCGGTGCTCAGTGCTCAGGGTGCTAGGTGCTCAGTACTCAGGGTGCTGGGTGCTCAGTGCTCGGGGTGCTGGGTGCTCAGTGCTCAGGGTGATCAGTGCTCAGTACTCAGGGTGCTGGGTGCTCAGTACTCAGGGTGCTGTGTGCTCAGTGCTCAGGGTGCTGGGTGCTCAGTACTCAGGGTGCTGGGTGCTCAGTACTCAGGGTGCTCCGTGCTCAGTACTCAGGGTGCTGGGTGCTCAGTGCTCAGGGTGCTTTGTACTCAGTACTCAGGGTTCTGGGTGCTCAGTACTCAGGGTGCTGGGTGCTCAATGCTCAGGGTGCTGGGTGCTCAGTGCTCAGGGTGCTGGGTGCTCAGTACTCAGGGTGCTGGGTGCTCAGTGCTCAGGGTGATCGGTGCTCAGTACTCAGGGTGCTCAGTACTCAGGGTGCTGGGTGCTCAGTACTCAGGGTGCTGGGTGCTCAGTGCTCAGGGTGCTGGGTGCTCAGTGCTCTGGGTGCTGGGTGCTCAGTGCTCAGGGTGCTGGGTGCTCAGTGCTCAGGGTGCTGGGTGCTCAGTGATCGGGGTGATGGGTGCTGAGTGCTCAGGGTGCTGGGTGCTCAGTGCTCGGGGTGCTCGGTGCTCAGTGCTCAGGGTCCTGGGTGCTCAGTACTCAGGGTGCTGGGTGCTTAGTAATCAGGGTGCTCAGTGCTCAGTACACAGGGTGCTGGGTGCTCAGTGCTCGGGGTGCTGGGTGCTCAGTGCTCAGTACTCAGGGTGCTGGGTGCTCAGTGCTCAGGGTGCTGATTGCTCAGTACTCAGCGTGCTGGGTGCTCAGTACTGAGGGTGCTGGGTGCTCAGTGCTCAGGGTGCTGGGTGCTCAGTGCTCAGGGTGCTGGGTGCTCAGTGCTCGGGGAGCTCGGTGCTCAGTACTCAGGGTGCTGGGTGCTCAGTACTCAGTGCTCGGGGTCCTGGGTGCTCCGTGCTCGGGGTGCTGGGTGCTCAGTACTCAGGGTGCTGGGTGCTCATTCTCAGGGTGCTGGGTGCTCAGTGCTCGGGGTGCTGGGTGCTCAGTACTCAGGGTGCTGGGGGCTCAGTACTCAGGGTGCTGGGTGCTCAGTACTCAGGGTGCTCGGTTCTCAGTACTCAGGGTGCTGGGTGCTCATTCTCGGGGTGCTGGGTGCTCAGTGCTCGGGGTGCTGGGTGCTCAGTGCTCAGTACTCAGGGTGCTGGGTGCTCAGTGCTCAGGGTGCTGAGTGCTCAGTACTCAGCGTGCTGGGTGCTCAGTACTCAGGGTGCTGGGATTTCAGTGCTCAGGGTGCTGGGTGCTCAGTGCTCAGGGTGCTGGGTGCTCAGTGCTCGGGGAGCTCGGTGCTCAGTACTCAGGGTGCTGGGTGCTCAGTACTCAGTGCTCGGGGTCCTGGGTGCTCCGTGCTCGGGGTGATCTGTTCTCAGTACTCAGGGTGCTGGGTGCTCAGTGCTCGGGGTGCTGGGTGATCAGTACTCGGGGTGCTCAGTACTCAGGGTACTGGGTGCTCAGTACTCAGGCTGCTGGGTGCTCAGAGCTCGGGGTGCTCGGTGCTCAGTACTCGGGGTGCTGGGTGCTCAGTGCTCAGGGTGCTTGGTGCTCAGTGCTCGGTGTGCTGGGTGCTCAGTGCTGAGGGTGCTGGCTGCTCAGTGCTCAGGGTGCTGGGTGCTCAGTACTCAGGGTGCTAGGTGCTCAGTACCCAGGGTGCTCAGTGCTCAGTACTCAGCGTGCTGGGTGCTCAGTGCTCAGGGTCCTCGGTGCTCAGTACTCAGGGTGTTCAGTGCTCAGTACTCAGCGTGCTTTGTGCTCAGTGCGCAGGGTGCTGGGTGCTCAGTACTCAGGGTGCTGGGTGCTCAGTATTCAGGGTGCTGGGTGCTCAGTACTCAGGGTGCTGGGTGCTCAGTGCTCGGGGTGCTCGGTTATCAGTACTCAGGGTGCTGGGTGCTCATTATTCAGGGTGCTGGGTGCTCAGTGCTCAGGGTGCTGGGTGCTCAGTGCTCGGGGTGCTCGGTGATCAGTACTCAGGGTGCTGGGTGCTCAGTGCTCAGGGTGCTGAGTACTCAGTACTCAGGGTGCTGGGTGCTCAGTGCTCGGGGTGCTGGGTGCTCAGTGCTCAGGGTGCTGGGTGCTCAGTACTCAGGGTGCTGGGTGCTCATTACTCAGGGTGCTGGGTGCTCAGTGCTCAGGGTGCTGGGTGCTCAGTCCTCAGGGTGCTGGGTGCTCAGTACTCAGGGTGTTCGGTGCTTAGTACTCAGGGTGCTCAGTGCTCAGTACTCAGGGTGCTGGTTGCTCAGTGCTCGGGGTGCTCGGTGCTCAATACTCAGGGTGCTGGGTGCTCAGTACTCAGGGTGCTGGGTGCTCCGTACTCAGGGTGCTGGGTGCTCAGTACTCAGGGGGCTGGGGGCTCAGTAATCAGGGTGCTGGGTGCTCAGTGCTAAGGGTGCTGGGTGCTCAGTACTCAGGGTGCTGGGTGCTCAGTACTCAGGGTGCTCGGTGCTCAGTACTCATGTTGCTGTGTGCTCAGTGCTCAGGGTGCTTTGTACTCAGTACTCAGGGTTCTGGGTGCTCAGTACTCAGGGTGCTGGGTGCTCAGTGCTCAGGGTGCTGGGTGCTCAGTGCTCAGGGTGCTGTGTGCTCAGTACTCAGGGTGCTGGGTGCTCAGTGCTCAGGGTGATCGGTGCTCAGTACTCAGGGTGTTCAGTACTCAGGGTGCTGTGTGCTCAGTTCTCAGGGTGCTGGGTGCTCAGTACTCAGGGTGCTCAGTGCTCAGGGTGCTGGGTGCTCAGGGTGCTGGGTGATCAGTGCTCGGGGTGCTGGGTGCTCAGTGCTCAGTGCTCAGGGTGCTGGGTGCTCAGTGCTCAGGGTGCTGTGTGCTCAGTGCTCAGTACTCAGCGTGCTGGGTGCTCAGTGCTCAGAGTGTTGGGTGCTCAGTACTCAGTGTGCTGGGTGCTCAGTGCTCAGTGCTCAGGGTGCTCAGTGCTCAGGGTGCTCAGTGCTCAGGGTGCTGGGTGCTCAGGGTGCTGGTTGCTCAGTGCTCGGGGTGCTGGGTGCTCAGTGCTCAGTGCTCAGGGTGCTGGGTGCTCAGTGCTCAGTGCTCAGGGTGCTGGGTGTTCAGTACTCAGGGTGCTCGGTGCTCAGTGCTCAGGGTGCTAGGTGCTCAGTACTCAGGGTGCTGGGTGCTCAGTGCTCGGGGTGCTGGGTGCTCAGTGCTCAGGGTGATCAGTGCTCAGTACTCAGGGTGCTGGGTGCTCAGTACTCAGGGTGCTGTGTGCTCAGTGCTCAGGGTGCTGGGTGCTCAGTACTCAGGGTGCTGGGTGCTCAGTACTCAGGGTGCTCCGTGCTCAGTACTCAGGGTGCTGGGTGCTCAGTGCTCAGGGTGCTTTGTACTCAGTACTCAGGGTTCTGGGTGCTCAGTACTCAGGGTGCTGGGTGCTCAATGCTCAGGGTGCTGGGTGCTCAGTGCTCAGGGTGCTGGGTGCTCAGTACTCAGGGTGCTGGGTGCTCAGTGCTCAGGGTGATCGGTGCTCAGTACTCAGGGTGCTCAGTACTCAGGGTGCTGGGTGCTCAGTACTCAGGGTGCTGGGTGCTCAGTGCTCAGGGTGCTGGGTGCTCAGTGCTCTGGGTGCTGGGTGCTCAGTGCTCAGGGTGCTGGGTGCTCAGTGCTCAGGGTGCTGGGTGCTCAGTGATCGGGGTGATGGGTGCTGAGTGCTCAGGGTGCTGGGTGCTCAGTGCTCGGGGTGCTCGGTGCTCAGTGCTCAGGGTCCTGGGTGCTCAGTACTCAGGGTGCTGGGTGCTTAGTAATCAGGGTGCTCAGTGCTCAGTACACAGGGTGCTGGGTGCTCAGTGCTCGGGGTGCTGGGTGCTCAGTGCTCAGTACTCAGGGTGCTGGGTGCTCAGTGCTCAGGGTGCTGATTGCTCAGTACTCAGCGTGCTGGGTGCTCAGTACTGAGGGTGCTGGGTGCTCAGTGCTCAGGGTGCTGGGTGCTCAGTGCTCAGGGTGCTGGGTGCTCAGTGCTCTGGGAGCTCGGTGCTCAGTACTCAGGGTGCTGGGTGCTCAGTACTCAGTGCTCGGGGTCCTGGGTGCTCCGTGCTCGGGGTGCTGGGTGCTCAGTACTCAGGGTGCTGGGTGCTCATTCTCAGGGTGCTGGGTGCTCAGTGCTCGGGGTGCTGGGTGCTCAGTACTCAGGGTGCTGGGGGCTCAGTACTCAGGGTGCTGGGTGCTCAGTACTCAGGGTGCTCGGTTCTCAGTACTCAGGGTGCTGGGTGCTCATTCTCGGGGTGCTGGGTGCTCAGTGCTCGGGGTGCTGGGTGCTCAGTACACAGGGTGCTGGGGGCTCAGTACTCAGGGTGCTGGGTGCTCAGTACTCAGGGTGATCTGTTCTCAGTACTCAGGGTGCTGGGTGCTCAGTGCTCGGGGTGCTGGGTGCTCAGTACTCGGGGAGCTCAGTACTCAGGGTACTGGGTGCTCAGTACTCAGGGTGCTGGGTGCTCAGTGCTCGGGGTGCTCGGTGCTAAGTACTCGGGGTGCTGTGTGCTCAGTACTCGGGGTGCTGGGTGCTCAGTGCTCAGGGTGCTGGGTGCTCAGTGCTCGGGGTGGTGGGTGCTCAGTGCTGAGGGTGCTGGCTGCTCAGTGCTCAGGGTGCTGGGTGCTCAGTACTCAGGGTGCTAGGTGCTCAGTACTCAGGGTGCTCAGTGCTCAGTACTCAGCGTGCATTGTGCTCAGTGCTCAGGGTGCTGGGTGCTCAGTACTCAGGGTGCTGGGTGCTCAGTACTCAGGGTGCTGGGTGCTCAGTACTCAGGATGCTGGGTGCTCAGTGCTCGGGGTGCTCGGTGATCAGTACTCAGGGTGCTGGGTGCTCAGTGCTCAGGGTGCTCGGTGATCAGTTCTCAGGGTGCTGGGTGCTCAGTGCTCAGGGTGCTGAGTACTCAGTACTCAGGGTGCTGGGTGCTCAGTGCTCAGGGTGCTGGGTTTTCAGTGCTCAGGGTGCTGGGTGCTCAGTGCTCGGGGTGCTGAGTGCTCAGTGCTCGGGGTGCTGGGTGCTCAGTGCTCGGGGTGCTGGGTGCTCAGTGCTCGGGGTGCTGGGTGCTCAGTGCTCAGGGTGCTGGGTGCTCAGTACTCAGTGTGCTGGGTGCTCAGTGCTCGGGGTGCTCGGTGATCAGTACTCAGGGTGCTGGGTGCTCAGTGCTCGGGGTGCTCGGTGATCAGTACTCAGGGTGCTGGGTGCTCAGTGCTCAGGGTGCTGAGTACTCAGTACTCAGGGTGCTGGGTGCTCAGTGCTCAGGATGCTGGGTGCTCAGTGCTCAGGGTGCTGGGTGCTCAGTGCTCGGGGTGCTGGGTGCTCAGTGCTCGGGGTGCTGGGTGCTCAGTGCTCGGGGTGCTGGGTGCTCAGTACTCAGGGTGCTGGGTGCTCATTACTCAGGGTGCTGGGTGCTCAGTGCTCAGGGTGCTGGGTGCTCAGTCCTCAGGGTGCTGGGTGCTCAGTACTCAGGGTGTTCGGTGCTTAGTACTCAGGGTGCTCAGTGCTCAGTACTCAGGGTGCTGGTTGCTCAGTGCTCGGGGTGCTCGGTGCTCAGTACTCAGGGTGCTGGGTGCACAGTGCTCAGGGTGCTGGGTGCTCAGTACTCAGGGTGCTGGGTGCTCAGTACTCAGGGTGCTGGGTGCTCAGTACTCAGGGTGCTGGGTGCTCAGTGCTCAGGGTGCTGCGTGCTCAGTACTCAGGGTGCTGGGTGCTCAGTACTCAGGGTGCTCGGTGCTCAGTACTCAGGGTGCTGGGTGCTCAGTGCTCAGGGTGCTTTGTACTCAGTACTCAGGGTTCTGGGTGCTCATAACTCAGGGTGCTGGGTGCTCAGTGCTCAGGGTGCTGGGTGCTCAGTGCTCAGGGTGCTGGGTGCTCAGTACTCAGGGTGCTGGGTGCTCAGTGCTCAGGATGATCGTTGCTCAGTACTCAGGGTGCTCAGTACTCAGGGTGCTGGGTGCTCAGTGCTCAGGGTGCTGGGTGCTCAGTACTCAGGGTGCTGGGTGCTCAGTGCTCGGGGTGCTGGGTGCTCAGTGCTCAGGGTGATCGGTGCTCAGTACTCAGGGTGCTGGGTGCTCAGTGCTCAGGTTGCTGGTTGCTCAGTCCTCAGGGTGCTCAGTGCTCAGGGTGCAGGGAGCTCAGTGCTCGGGGTGCTCGGTGCTCAGTACTCAGGGTGCTGAGTGCTCAGTACTCAGGGTGCTGGGTGCTCAGTACTCATGGTGCTGGGTGCTCAGTACTCAGGGGGCTGGGTGCTCAGTGCTCAGGGTGCTGGGTGCTCAGTGCTCAGGGTGCTGGGTGCTCAGTGCTCGGGGTGCTGGGTGCTCAGTTCTCGGGGTGCTGGGTGGTCAGTGCTCAGTGCTCAGGGTGCTGGGTGCTCAGTGCTCAGGGTGCTGGGTGCTCAGTACTCAGGGTGCTGGGAGCTCAGTGCTCGGGGTGCTCGGTGCTCAGTACTCAAGGTGCTGGGTGTTCAGTGCTCAGGGTGCGGGGTGCTCAGTCCTCGGGGTGCTCCATGCTCAGTGCTCAGGGTGCGGGGTGCTCAGTGCTCAGTACTCAGGGTGCTGGGTGCTCAGTGCTCAGGGTGCTGAGTGCTCAGTACTCAGCGTGCTGGGTGCTCAGTACTCAGGGTGTTGGGTGCTCAGTGCTCAGGGTGCTGGGTGCTCAGTGCTCAGGGTGCTGGGTGCTCAGTGCTCGGGGAGCTCGGTGCTCAGTACTCAGGGTGCTGGGTGCTCAGTACTCAGTGCTCGGGGTCCTGGGTGCTCCGTGCTCAGGGTGCTAGGTGCTCAGTACTCAGGGTGCTGGGTGCTCAGTGCTCAGGGTGCTGGGTGCTCAGTGCTCAGGGTGCTGGGTGCTCAGTACTCAGGGTGCTGGGTGCTCAGTGCTCAGGGTGATCGGTGCTCAGTACTCAGGGTGCTCAGTGCTCGGGGAGCTCGGTGCTCAGTACTCAGGGTGCTGGGTGCTCAGTACTCAGGGTGCTGGGTGCTCATTCTCGTGGTGCTGGGTGCTCAGTGCTCGGGGTGCTGGGTGCTCATTACTCGGTGTGCTGGGTGCTCAGTGCTCAGCGTGCTGGGTGCTCAGTACTCAGGGTGCTCGGATCTCAGTACTCAGGGTGCTGGGTGCTCATTCTCGGGTTGCTGGGTGCTCAGTGCTCAGGGTGCTGGGTGCTCAGTGCTCAGGGTCCTCTATGCTCAGTACTCAGGGTGCTCAGTACTCAGCGTACTTTGTGCTCAGTGCTCAGGGTGCTGGGTGCTCAGTGCTCGGGGTGCTAGGTGCTCAGTACTCAGGGTGCTGGGTGCTCAGTGCTCGGGGTGCTGGGTGCTCAGTACTCAGGGTGCTGGGTGCTCAGTACTCAGGGTGCTGGGTGCTCAGTGCTCAGGGTGCTGGGTGCTCAGTACTCAGGGTGCTCGGTGCTCAGTACTCAGGGTGCTCGGTGCTCAGTACTCAGGGTGCTGGGTGCTCAGTACTCAGGGTGCTGGGTGCTCAGTACTCACTGTGCTGGGTGCTCAGTGCTCAGGGTGCTGGGTGCTCAGTGCTCAGTACTCAGGGTGCTGGGTGCTCAGTGCTCAGGGTGCTGAGTGCTCAGTACTCAGCGTGCTGGGTGCTCAGTACTCAGGGTGCTGGGATTTCAGTGCTCAGGGTGCTGGGTGCTCAGTGCTCAGGGTGCTGGGTGCTCAGTGCTCGGGGAGCTCGGTGCTCAGTACTCAGGGTGCTGGGTGCTCAGTACTCAGTGCTCGGGGTCCTGGGTGCTCCGTGCTCGGGGTGATCTGTTCTCAGTACTCAGGGTGCTGGGTGCTCAGTGCTCGGGGTGCTGGGTGATCAGTACTCGGGGTGCTCAGTACTCAGGGTACTGGGTGCTCAGTACTCAGGCTGCTGGGTGCTCAGAGCTCGGGGTGCTCGGTGCTCAGTACTCGGGGTGCTGGGTGCTCAGTGCTCAGGGTGCTTGGTGCTCAGTGCTCGGTGTGCTGGGTGCTCAGTGCTGAGGGTGCTGGCTGCTCAGTGCTCAGGGTGCTGGGTGCTCAGTACTCAGGGTGCTAGGTGCTCAGTACCCAGGGTGCTCAGTGCTCAGTACTCAGCGTGCTGGGTGCTCAGTGCTCAGGGTCCTCGGTGCTCAGTACTCAGGGTGTTCAGTGCTCAGTACTCAGCGTGCTTTGTGCTCAGTGCGCAGGGTGCTGGGTGCTCAGTACTCAGGGTGCTGGGTGCTCAGTATTCAGGGTGCTGGGTGCTCAGTACTCAGGGTGCTGGGTGCTCAGTGCTCGGGGTGCTCGGTTATCAGTACTCAGGGTGCTGGGTGCTCATTATTCAGGGTGCTGGGTGCTCAGTGCTCAGGGTGCTGGGTGCTCAGTGCTCGGGGTGCTCGGTGATCAGTACTCAGGGTGCTGGGTGCTCAGTGCTCAGGGTGCTGAGTACTCAGTACTCAGGGTGCTGGGTGCTCAGTGCTCGGGGTGCTGGGTGCTCAGTGCTCAGGGTGCTGGGTGCTCAGTACTCAGGGTGCTGGGTGCTCATTACTCAGGGTGCTGGGTGCTCAGTGCTCAGGGTGCTGGGTGCTCAGGCCTCAGGGTGCTGGGTGCTCAGTACTCAGGGTGTTCGGTGCTTAGTACTCAGGGTGCTCAGTGCTCAGTACTCAGGGTGCTGGTTGCTCAGTGCTCGGGGTGCTCGGTGCTCAATACTCAGGGTGCTGGGTGCTCAGTACTCAGGGTGCTGGGTGCTCCGTACTCAGGGTGCTGGGTGCTCAGTACTCAGGGGGCTGGGGGCTCAGTACTCAGGGTGCTGGGTGCTCAGTGCTAAGGGTGCTGGGTGCTCAGTACTCAGGGTGCTGGGTGCTCAGTACTCAGGGTGCTCGGTGCTCAGTACTCATGTTGCTGTGTGCTCAGTGCTCAGGGTGCTTTGTACTCAGTACTCAGGGTTCTGGGTGCTCAGTACTCAGGGTGCTGGGTGCTCAGTGCTCAGGGTGCTGGGTGCTCAGTGCTCAGGGTGCTGGGTGCTCAGTACTCAGGGTGCTCAGTGCTCAGGGTGCTGGGTGCTCAGGGTGCTGGGTGCTCAGTGCTCGGGGTGCTGGGTGCTCAGTGCTCAGTGCTCAGGGTGCTGGGTGCTCAGTGCTCAGGGTGCTGTGTGCTCAGTGCTCAGTACTCAGCGTGCTGGGTGCTCAGTGCTCAGAGTGTTGGGTGCTCAGTACTCAGTGTGCTGGGTGCTCAGTGCTCAGTGCTCAGGGTGCTCAGTGCTCAGGGTGCTCAGTGCTCAGGGTGCTGGGTGCTCAGGGTGCTGGGTGCTCAGTGCTCGGGGTGCTGGGTGCTCAGTGCTCAGTGCTCAGGGTGCTGGGTGCTCAGTGCTCAGTGCTCAGGGTGCTGGGTGTTCAGTACTCAGGGTGCTCGGTGCTCAGTGCTCAGGGTGCTTGGTGCTCAGTACTCAGGGTGCTGGCTGCTCAGTGCTCGGGGTGCTGGGTGCTCAGTGCTCAGGGTGATCAGTGCTCAGTACTCAGGGTGCTGGGTGCTCAGTACTCAGGGTGCTGTGTGCTCAGTGCTCAGGGTGCTGCGTGCTCAGTACTCAGGGTGCTGGGTGCTCAGTACTCAGGGTGCTCCGTGCTCAGTACTCAGGGTGCTGGGTGCTCAGTGCTCAGGGTGCTTTGTACTCAGTACTCAGGGTTCTGGGTGCTCAGTACTCAGGGTGCTGGGTGCTCAATGCTCAGGGTGCTGGGTGCTCAGTGCTCAGGGTGCTG